>NC_051157.2:133814555-133955755 GCF_013339745.2 Dermacentor silvarum
CTTTAAACCGGAGCCGGCACCCATCTCGCGCACTCCGCCGCCGCCGCGCGCGACTCACCGCCGCCGGTCTGCGCATTCCAGAGGAGTGACGTCGTAGCCGTGGTAGACGCACTGGCGCCGGTGCACGCTCGCTGTGCAGTCGCTGTCTGACACTGCGCTGGAGCCGCTGCGCTTCTGACTGGCGTGTGCCAGTGTGGTATAGCCATGGAGAAGGAGAGCGCAAATGCTGCTCAACAGCGCAGAAGAACGGAGAAGCTTGACTCATAAGAATAACCTTAAGAATAAGCTAAGAATAATCAGCTGAACCTTTGCTGACGCTACGTATATCCTGGCATAGCCGAGCTAAGCCACTGCAACTTTTTAGGGGCGAAGCTCCTTAGGGTGTGGGTCTGTCCCTCCTCTGTAGTAGTAGTAGTCGTCGTAGTAGGTAGCCACGTCTGCTTTTATGAGAAAAAAAATTCAGAGAGTTGTGGCCCTAGCGGAATCGAACCAGGGACCCCTCGCTTCTGAACGCGTGGCGCTAACCACTACGCCACAAAGCGCACATGGACAGACGCACCACGATGGCAATAAATACCCAACATTAACGAAAGACTGCGCGTTTCTAACGCGTTTGTGCTAGCGCGTTACGGCCCGTGCAAGAAGCTGGTGTTAGACGCTGTGGCCTCTCCGCCTTACCCCCGTATTCATAAACGCTGATGGCGTCGGCAAACGCGGTGCACGTTCCGGCATGTGTAAACGGCTGCGTAAGACGCTGTGGCCTTTTCCCCTTAGAGTACTGCACGTTTCTAACGCGTTTGTGCTAGCGTCCCCTTAAGTGGGAGATGGTGCAATTATAATGAAGGGCGCTGTTATAAAATAGGAATGACGTCACATATGGCGCGTGTCATTGGTGGAAGTCAATCGTTCGATTTAGTGCGGCGACACTGGGCGAATTACACGGAAGATTCACGGTTTACCGATGATTCCCTCCGGAGCTTCGCCCACTCATCATCATTCACCCCGTGGATATGCGGTGTTTTATTGCGATAGCAATTATATGGACACTCACAAGCAGATTTCTGCCGTCGGCGTCGGCGTCGCCGTCGCCGTGAGGTTCCGTATGACGTCAATGGGTTTCCGGTCGGAAGGGGTTTCCGGTCGATTTTTTATGATGCTGAGGCCTTGCGGTTCATCTTGCGTCGTGTAATTTTCTTCTACTTTCTCTCTTTCTTGTTTAATTATTTCCCGGCGACGTTTCTTCACCAGGAAGGGCGTTTTGTATCTTGCCTTGCATTCTCCATCTGCTGTAGGTTGATCCATGTAGCATAGCTCGCACTTAACCTTGCATTCATGGTTTTCGGGAGGGTCCGCCAACCCGCATCTTCCCCAAATCTTTGTCGTTGGGGTTAGGACAAGTCCCCTCTGCGTCCTAATCGTCCACATTGGTAGCACACGTTCAGTAGTTTCTTGTATAGCGTTGACCACAACAAGGCCGCTCCGTATCTCACGTAGCTTGGGACCTTGTATCCGTCGAACAGTACAATCACGTTTGTGGTGTTCCCGATTAGCTTGGCGGCGATTGCTGCAAGATTTCTTGGCGTTATAACTTTTATCACGGTGTCTTGTGAACTGTCTTCCAGTCCTATTCCTCTGATCACACCTTTGGATGTATTGTCCGGGGCCGCTTCGTAAGCGCTGGCTTCGTATTTCTGTGTATTCGTCCTGATGCAGACGATCTTCTTGCACTTGGCGTGTTCTTCTATGGGAGTACTGGTCACTACTAGACAGTAGGCAGTTTTAGCAGAGCGTTCACGGTCCGCTCCGCTCAGACCGTCGTGTCCTAACGATTCGCGCAGAGCCGCTCAGCGGAGCGCTAGCGGGAACGCTAATGCGCGTGCGCACAACGCTCATATCGGCAGCGGAACGAAGAACGCTGCCCACGGTCCGCTACGAAGCCATTTGAGCGGAGCGTTAGGGTGCGTCTACTGGTTGCTTTGCCGTTTTACAGCCGCGCTGAGCGCGCGTGGCCGGCGTCTCTGGCAGACGCGCTTGTCAAAGAAACCAAATCAACGCAGTTCATGCAGCCAGCGGTGTGCGTGAAACGTTAGCGGAGCGGAGCGTAAGCAACGCTCTGCTAAAACTGTCTAGTTTTAGCAGAGCGTTCACGGTCCGCTCCGCTCAGACCATCGTGTCCGAACAATTCGCGCAGAGCCGCTCAGCGGAACGCTAGCGGGAACGCTAATGCGCGTGCGCACAACGCTCATATCGGCAGCGGAACGAAGAACGCGGCCCACGGTCCGCTACGAAGCCATTTGAGCGGAGCGTTTGGGTGCGTCTACTGGTTGCTTTGCCGTTTTACAGTCGCGCTGAGCGCGCGTGGCCGGCGTCTCTGGCAGACGCGCTTGTCAAACAAGCCAAATCAACGCAGTTCACGCAGCCAACGGTGTGCGTGAAACGTTAGAGGAGCGGAGCGTAAGCAACGCTCTGCTAAAACTGTCGACTATCATGTTCTGTTGACAGTTCATATCGTGTCCTGCTCTTGTGCTTCTTCGGGCAAGCTGGGCGCTTTGGCGATGCTTTGGACAATGTGGGTGCTCGTGTAGTCGGAGACTCGAAAAGCCCCTCTTTGGGCTCTTTGGGTATATACGGCATTCTGCTCTCCTTGGTGATCTGTCATATACGATGCTCTTTTTGTTTCTTACCTTCTCCCGTCGACGAGGTTGGCACGAGTTGTCGCTCTGGCGTTAATTCCTTGGCTTTACTTCATATAACCGGACGCCAGCCAGCGCTATCCTCGTAGTCTTCCTGCTTAACGTCCTGCATAACGTTTTCTACCTCTACCGATACTTCCATCTAGCTAAAGCTCCTTTCTCTTTGTTCTCCCTTGCTAGGCCTAGCCACGTCACCGCAGGTGCGGCAGAGCCGCCGACGGCTGCCGTGCAGGCCTAATGTGGTCAAAAATTGTCCTCCCACATGAATTTGGTGTCAGGACAATCGTGGTGACTCGCTACGTCAATCCGTGGAGGTTTTTCTGACAAACTTGGTGATATTCCGCCAAGAATCACTCGAGAAACGCGTAGCCGACATGAGCTGCGTCCACTCACCGTTGTCTTCTTCCTCTTCGGTATCCCTATAGAAATGAGTTTCTAAAAAATATTTGCATATTGTATCTTATAATAAAACAACTGATGTTCAGCGCACTGCGGAGCCACAGAGCGAACTTCGGCGCTTTGTCTGTATCACCTGATATCCGGCCGCAAATGTGTTGGTGCACACTGGCATCTTGTATGTAAAGATTGAGCCTGTGTGCTCTAAACTGAGTTAGTGTAGCTCTTTGCTATATAGCCGTACCTCTCTTTGTTTCGCGTACTGGTACACAATAAAGAACTACTACTTAAATGTCTACTGAATGTGTGCATCAGCCCTTGTCACTCCTTCGTGTCCTTTATAGGCTCGTTTTTTAATGTAACAATAAGCTTACAGTTACTTGTCGCATGCTGTCACATCGTCGTGATGGCGCAAAATAACACACTGCCAAAAGCGTCACTTCAAAATGTTAACTCTTTATTGGGCGAACCTGTGCCCAGAAATCTGATTTGCGGATCAAGTGCGTCGACTTCCGTACATTACTCGTAGAGCGTTCCAGCACAATCGCTGGTGCCTGTGTGCCTTCTAGAAAGTACTACACAATGCGTGTCGTGCATACACTGTTAATCAAAGTCCAGCGAGAACAAACGCAATAGATAGTATCAGCGTTAACATTCGAGTAAGTTTGAAAACATGCAAGCGCCTCTTGCGCTCAGCGATAACTTCGTGGGTAAAGTACACTCCCCCGAAAAAGGATAAATTAGTAGACGTCTCAATTCCCCCTCCCCCCCCCCCCCTAAACAGTATTGTCGCGATGCTACAAACACGAGAGCAAAAACGAAAGCCCAGGTAAGGAAAGAATATCAAAAAAGGACAATTGCGCCGCTAGTAGAAAGGTTTAAGGCGCAGAACATGGACTACTACAGGTCACGATCGATGCACTTGGGATTGTGTTAAGCCGTCTGGCACGACCACGGTGTCCACGGTGCCGATATGTCAGATGATTCTGTAGGGTCCAAAAAAAGTATTCAGAAACTTGAGTGAGTTGTATAAGTATGTCGAAAGATACCCTCAAATTTTGGTTGCCGCACCCCGAAATTTAATTTGGCCCACACCCAAATTTCAACTTGCCCCAACACCAACTAAGTTGGCCCATGTCCCAATTTCATGTTGGCTCACCCCCAAATCTCAAGTTCGCCTTCCCCCAAATTTCAGTCGGCCTGCAACCAAATTTCAAGCTGGTGCGACCTCAAATTTATGTTGGCCCACCCCCAAATTTCAAGTTGGAACACCCCGAATATAACAAGGCCCACTTCCAAAGTTCAGGTTCGCCCACCGATATTTGGGTTGGCTTATGTCGAAATTTAAGGATGGCATCCTACATCATTTGCATTTCACATTTCCAGCTTGCCATAAAGTATCTTGTTCAAGTTCTCCAAAGGACTATTCCTCTGTGGGGGCTGGCCGTTGTTCCCCGGTAACTTCACTGGCTATCATCCGCAGGATAGCTGCAAGATAGCTTCAGTAAGCTGAGTTGTAAAACCCGTTCATTTGTCGTAATGAGCACTTCTGGTACACCATGTCGCAGCAGGATGTTCTCGACAAAGAATTTCGCGCCTTACGCCGCACAATCATTGGACAAGGGCGTTCGTTTCCGCGTAGCTGGTAAGGTAGTCGGTGGCAACTACGATCCACTTGTTTGAAGATGTTCACATCGGAAAGGGATCCAACAAATTCATCCCGATCTGCTGAAATGGTCAGCAAGGAGGACCGGTGGGGTGTAGCAATGCCCCTGGTCTCGTCAGTGGTGTCTTGCATTGCTGGTAGTCCCGGGAGGTCTTGATGTAATGGGTGACGTCGGCATTTACATCACCCGTTATACTTCTCCTGGCATCTTGCGAGCGTACGGAAAAAGCTGAGTTGTCCTGTCATTAGGTGATCATGAAGGGCGTGTCAAGCATCTTGCCGCATTACTGAAGGCACAAACAGAAGATAGTTGGCACGCTGTAATAGGGGACTCGGGAAAACTTGGACCACCTAGGGTTCTTTAACATGCACCTAAATCTAAGTACAGGGGAGTAATCAAGGTTTACTACACAGGTCTGCCATTTCAAACCGGTCAATACCGTCTCTGTTAATGCTGAAACGTACCAGGTGCCGAGTAGAGACCAAATGGCATGACCTTTAATTCACAGAGAACGTCTAGTGCTATAAATGCGGGCTGCTCTCTATCGCTCTCGTTCACTACAATTATCTAGTAGACCGTTTAAGGTCCGTCGACGAAAAATACTTCTCATGGCAGAGCCTGTCCTACACGCCGTCTATCCTTGGGAGGGGTACACGTCCTTCGTTGTTTTGTGCAGGCGACGGTAATCAACGCACAAACATTAATCTTTTTTTTCACAAAGACTACATGGGCTTTTGGACAGCCGGATAATGTCGTAATGCAGTGCTTGGTCGACTTGTTGTCTTACAGCTTCACGTGCTTCATAGTTCTTATGTCGCAACTCGGTGTGAACCCTTGCGGAGTGGTCGAGCGCATTCTTCGGTTATTATGCGATGCTTAACAACTGTGTCTATCGAATCCTTGATGATGACGACACGAAGTCCTTATATTGCTTGAAGAGTCCTTTGAGCTGTGCTTGCTTTTTCCTGGGAAGAATCGGATTATTATCGAAGACTGGTTCAGTAATACGAGACGTCGAAAGTGAAGCTGAGAGGACGAACGTACCGCTGACTGCTGTAATTTCTTTCATGCAGGCAATCTTCATGCCCTTGTCTAGGAGTTTAAATCCTTGACTGAAGTTTGACAGCATTACTTTCCATTTTCCTGCGTGAAGCCAAGTGATTCCTGTTGCAACACAAATTTCACCGTAGAGCAGTAGACGTTGGTCACCTTCCACGACGCCTTCTACGTGGGCCTGTGTTTCGGTTCTGATGAAAATGATAATACTGGAGCCCGGCAGGAGGCCGACGTGATCTTCCAGAACACTCAATACATTGGTACTCAGAAAACTCTCCGGCGGTATCATTTCGTCTTCGGATAGCGTTATCAACTTGGAATTCAGGTCGATGATCGCGCCGTGTTGGTTTAGAAAGTCCATGCCGAGAATCTCGCGAGCACATTTGGAGGATAAGGAAAGTTACAGGGTAGGTCGCTTCATGAACGGTAACTTTTGCCGCACAGATTCCAGTCGGCGTTATTAGGTGTTCTTCAGCTGTCCGGATTTGAGGCCCTTCTCATGCAGTCTTCACTTTCTACAACTTCGCGACGACTGCTCCACTTTTGACGGAGTAGTCGCCTCCTGTGTCCACAAGAGCAATGACTTCATGGCCGTCAAGAAGCACGTCGTGGTCGGTCGTTCTTCGTCCTACGTCAGATTAGGTCGCAGCGCCGGATCACGGCTCCGTCGCATTGTTCCTTTGTTGTTACGTCTCGTCATCAGGTCTTCTGCAGGTTGCGTAGTGTTAACTTCAAGGCAGTCGTCTTAATTGCGCTTTGTGATTGCTACGTCGTCGAGTAGGATGTTGAAGCATCGGCGGCGGCGGAGAATTTTCGGCTTTTCTACGAACAGCAACCGCACCTCCATCGGTTGTTGGTTTTACTTTTCCGGATACAACTAACTGACCTGCCCGGGTTGGGCCAGTGTACGGTCAGCGCTGAGGCGAAAGGTACTGGCCAAGCGGCTGCGTACGGGAAGATCAACATGTTCTCCACTCAGTTGCAGCCAGGTAGTCGGCGATGTCTCGTGGCCGTTTGCCCAGCTATGAGCGCGGTGGGTTGACGTAGAGACCATCGTAGTCTTATCTCACGGTATGGGCACCGGCGGTACACGTCGCTCGCCTCTCCCCAGTGATAGCACAGCGGGAGGTGGTTGGAGGCACCCCAAATGTCTATCTTCATAGGGGCGACGGATAAGGCGACAGGCGGGCGTGCGGGCGGGCGGGCTGGCTGGCTGTCTGCAGTGGCAGCGGCAATGTCTGGCGATGGAAATGTGGTGGAGCCTGACGTGGGCGCGGAGGGGGATGTGATGGCGCTTCTAGCAGCACTTCTAGCTGAGGCTGCGGTGGTTCCGAGTATTCTAGAGACGGCTTGATCTTCTCGCGTACGAAGTCGGCAATCAAAACCACGTGAGGCTGCGATGAAAAAAAAAACATCTTCTGAAGCTCCTCCCGCGCAACGGTTCTGGCGATTTCGCGCATGTCCTCGGTGCCCAGTTATTGAACTTCGGCGTAGTTTGTCGGGAGCCTGCGCCGGGTGAACTTGTTGTTCTGCATTTTGAATGTTTCTTTGTGTTTGCAGCATCACAAAGAAAATCTTCGACGGCCTTCGGTGGGTTTCGTATCATTCCCGCGAAAAGGTGTTGCTTCACACCACACATGAGTAGCAAGGTTTGTTGTTCTCGGACATTTCCGGTCGGCGTGAAGAAAAAGACGGAAAATTTCTTCCGCAAAGGTGGCAACGTTGTCGTTAGGTAGCTGCACATGGGCTTCTAAAAGAACTTCGGTCCTTCCTTTTCGGACAATGGTGTTGAAGGTCCTAAGGATGTTGCGGCCTACCAGGTCCCACTTTGTTAGAGCTTACTCCCGGTTCTCGAACAAAGCCCTCGGGGAATCTTCCAAGGAGAAGTCTATATGACGATACTTAGCCTCATAGGTCCAGTTATTCAAGGCTTAGAACCTCTCGAAAGTATAGAGCCAAATTTCCGGCTAATCCGACGAATCTTCACGGAAAAAGGTGGCTCCCTGGGCTGCTTCACTGCCATGGCTGCAAGGGATGCTGCGTCCGTCATCGTGGCACTTTCCCATGATTATATTGGTCGTCTCAGGTACAACACCATGCTTCTGCTGCAGTTGTAGCTTCCGACTAGCTCGCTGCTCCGTGGTGACGCTGACGATGTCCTTGCGGTGGGGGCTGATATCGTGGCTTTTTGGGGGCGTCCGGTACATGAACTCAGAAGCACCTGCCCGACATCTCACGTTGTCGTGATGGCGTAGAATAACACACTGCAAAAGGCGTGACTTCAAAATGTTACCTCTTTATTGGGTGACCCTGTGCCCAGCAAAACAAGTGGCACTCAAAGCTGAACGAAAGCGGCGCGCACGGTCGTCGATCGTCGAAATCTGGTCGGCGGGTCCAGCGCGTCAGCTTTTATACATGACTCCTGCAATGTTCAGCTTAATCACTGGTGCCCCGAGCCTTCCAGAAAGTACTACACAATTTGTGCCGCGCATGCAACATGATTATCAAAGCCCGGCGAGAAAATACACAGCATATAGAATCAACGATAGCATACGAGGAAGTTCCAAATCATGCAGGTACTTCTTCCGCCGAACGATCACCTTGTTAGCGGGTGAAATACAATCTCCGTAAAAAGGCTTCATAAGTACACGTGTGAATATAACCTAATTTCAAAACGTCACGAGGATGAAGACGATGCATGGTCCTTGTCGAAGTCAGGATGATGATGACAGGTGTATTCATCGAGAAGTACAACACACATTTAAATTCAATAAAGTACTTCACACATCTTGTGTCAAGGAGGCACATATCCATTTTGTAGGATTGGATAAAGATGGTTACAAAGCACACATCTAATCGCCAAAAAAAATCCAGTAAACCCAACAGCTGCTCGATAAGAAGTGATTTCATTAATAGATCTGTGTGCTATAGAGATTAACAGCCGATGTTACATCAAGACGTTTTATGTCATGACTAATTGTTTATTGCACAAAACCAAGCTACGCAAACTGGTACTACATTCTCGGTAAACATATACAGGATAAATTTAGGCTTGTTTGAGCTTGCACTCGGTTGAATTGGTGACTGGTTTTGTTGGAAGAATTAGCACAGGCTGATGATGGTAACTGAAGGCTGCTATTTTGAGGCACATTGGCTTCGGAGATTCGAGGACTTTGCTTCGTATAGTGGCTCCGGTGTGCTATCACCAGAACGGCAGCGGGCGCTCCACAACCAATGAAGCTACCATAGACAAGACAGCTGTGACGAACGCGCACAAGGTCTCAGAAACAGCGTTAGGCAGCTGCTTTACTGCTGCCAGAAGTGTTCGTGTAGAACGACACATGAAGAAGGGGGGGGGGGGGGTTGTACCTATCGAAGAATCAGCCCAGTCCGGTAATATCGGTGACCGAGCTGAAAAGAACTAATGGGACCGGCATCCCATGTCCACACTTGCGTGAGGGCCTACTGCTTGAAGGCGGCAAGGTGCCATTTTATTGGATGGTCGTGTTTTCGTTGCTTCGGTAAGAATTCCCTCGCGAGTCACCATCTTTGGGTAAGTTAATGCAAAACGCCACGTCGCAACAGCCAAGTTCAGTGCGTTTCCACCAGCCATACATCCCGCAAAAGTAATTGCGCATACCTCGCGATAGCTCTTCCGCTCGTTCGGCTGCCTTACACCCGGACTCCGTCTACCCATATACAATGATGAACGATGCCAACACCAGCCTGTACTCTGGGAAATCACCGTTGTGTGATAACTATGGATGAGCGTGCGGGGTATGAGCTCAGTTGTATTTATCGGCGTGGACGTGGTTGGGGCCCCGTCGCGAGTACAGAAATATCGAGAAAGATGTAAAGAAGTGAAATGAACATTTTTGTATACAAGCTTCAGCTGTTGCTGACAATTTTCCCAAGCACAATTGCCCGACACTCGCAGTCCTGCACATTGGTTGTGCCTCTTAACTGGAGCGGCCTCCCGGAGTACAAAACTGCCGATACATTTTTTTCTAGACAATGTACACCTTAGGTTTGCCAGTGACAGGCTGCTTGATTTGTCAAAGTGGGTAATACCATTGCGTGAGTAATCGCGTGTCCACATGAGTTCGAGCAAGTATGTTTCGTTCCAGCTTGATCCCCAGCTCCTCGGTTATCCTAACAGGCTGCAAAGGGCCCTGTTCTGTATGGATATCAAGGTTGTAAAGAGCAAGCGAAATCACACACAGATCCTGAAGAAATTTCTTCACATCTCGAAAGCAGCGTTGTGGCTGAGTGAGAAGTGTTCATTCAACGTCATTCAGGTTTCATTCTTTGGACATCGTGTCACTACATAAGGTTTAGAATCACTTAGAGCGAAGGCCAAGCAGTCATCCTCGCAACTAATCCCTCAAATGCCGGCTTGCTGCGCTCCATTTAGGGTCTTGTAGTGCATTTCCTTAAGGTTCATTCCACTCCTTCCCAAGGAAATAGAAGCAATGTTTCCCCTTCTTTGCATGGACGGCGCTTTGATTAAGGATGTATCTGCTGAAGCTAGTTTTGTGTTTGGACAGTGAACGCAGCTCAGCGAAAGTTCAGTAAATGGTGAGTTTTATGCTAGCCTTTATGAAGTATGGGAAAACTGGCATGTGTACTTGTTGAGACGACCCCTCATCCGTAAAATGGGATGCCGCGTCCTTATGATACCACTGTGTTCCGGCAGTACCGGACACCGTCTTCTCCGTATGGCGTGGTGGGCAGCGAGCATCGTGCTCCCCACTGCACGATGCGTGCAGTGCCATCGTGCCCAATCCACTCCCACCCAAGTTCGGAAAAGAAGATAGCAGATAGATACTCTCGCTTATCTGCACCATACTCTGAGGCTGAGCTGCAGCTTTAAAGAAATTCATGTGCTTGGTGACGTCATCATGACATACGAATGACTTCAAACTTGGAAATGTGGAAGACTGTGTGGCTCAGATAGTTATGAACTGCCTTTGCACATCATGAGTAGTCCGAGGCAAATTGTCTAATGATTAGAATTAACACTATGAAGTTGGAGAATACTTTACTATAGACGAAAGATTGCTCATGCGCGCCGTAGGCATTATTAGAACTGGAAAGCTGGCACCTCCGTTTTGCAGCACTTGCTCACAATGGACACCCCGGAAACATAAAGGTCAAGTAGCGTCTTCGAGAGAAGGACTTGTGGCCAGGACACAACTAACAAACTCAGTTAGTGATCTATCGTACGTACAATCGTTTGTACAACATCAAAGCTTCGGAAACACCATAGTAACCTATTCAGCGGCCTATTCACGATAGACAAAATTTGGGATTGACATGTTTGGACAATTTGCGCACGTAAAAACGCACGAGAAACTGCTGTAGCATTCGAAACAAAGGGTGCCAATAGTTTGAGAATTCGCTTATATCATTGCTGTCTTGGATGTTGTTGTCAAAATAGTATACATCTATCACTGTTTTTTTAATCAAGTGAAGCTGTTTAAACCACTATTTCTACGCAGGTCCTAAACTGCATCTCTGAAGCAAAGGTTTCTTTCTGCATCCGGTCGGCGAAGAGAATCCTTCCCACAGAGCATGTTAGTGCAGCCAACGATCCCGACATTGAGGTTTGTGTTTGTTGTCCTTTCGCGATACGCGCTCAAACAACGAAAATCTGGGGAAACTTATCTTGATGAGTTTAGTCACACTATTTTCTAAGTGAAAGCGATTCTTGCTCACTTTCTAGACTCCTTTAAATAAGTATTGGGAGTCCTGCATGACGACAAAAGCGCTGCTTTACGAAAATACAAGCCTTTTAACTGAATACTTAACTGAAAAATTGTATCATATACTTTAACTAGCTGAGGAAAATATTTGTTACGCAATTCTTGTAAATGTAGGTTGCTACCTTATACCTTAGAAGTAGTTTCTTTTTTTTTTTGGTCGTGTAGAATTTTCTGTTTCGCAAACCCCACGTCATCGCCCGACTTGACCAAAAACAGTACAGCACACATATATTGAATCTGAACATACGTAAGGCATCTGTACAATTCCTGCAATTGGTCTGGTTGGGAAATGGAGGAGGGGGAGGGCTCTCTTCTGCGCAGAAATACGCAATAAAATAACAATCAAAAATATCCTCACGACACTAAATGTACGTCTTCAAGCGCGTCCCTTTTAATTAAAGCCAGCTTATAGTTGAAGCTCTTTCAACTGTTTTCCTAACATGCATATTTCTCTTGTTCTTTCGCCAGTTTTCCTACATGACCCGCCGGGGTGGTTCAGTCAGCTAAGGAGTTGCGCTGCTGAGCACGAGGTAGCGGGATCGAATCCCGGCCGCGGCGGCCGCATTTCGATGGAAGTGAAATGCAAAAACGCCCGTGTCCTTGCGTTGAAATGCACGTTGAAGAACCCCAGGTAGTCAAAATTAATCCGGAGCCGTCCGCTATGGCGTGCCGCATAATCGAACTGGTTTTGGCTCGTAAAACCCCAGAAAGAAGTTTTCCTACACGAAGAAGTGTATTAGTCGTTCAGCGCGAATTAACATTTTGAGAGGCATGTGCCCTAACGCGAGACCTTTGGCGAATGCGTCAAAACGTTTATACGCTGTGGTTGGTAGTGGCACTGCGCCATGTTATTCCATTGCTAGATATTCTTTGGCCTTATACATCCTCTTGAAATGTACGGCCCCAGTGACGGTTGCCTAGAGCTCTCTGCTTTCTGTATTGTTCGTTGTCCATCTAGAAGTTCACGCAGCATCTTTCCCGTTTCGGGCCATGGATTGGACTCCATGTCACCACACAGCAATAACATAGCAAAGCATACACGCGACGTGGGCACGTCAGCTGGATTAGACACCGGTTGCTAGATTTAATTGATGAATACTTGTTGCTCACCTGCGTGAAATAGTACAACGGATATAGCATCCTACTCACAGGCGGACAGCTGACACGTGAAAGTTAAATAATTCTCGGGTAATCAACTTGTTATAGGTGCAGCGTTCGAGGAAGTCGAACTGGGTGGCACTCCAGTGCAGTTAACGAAGCATCCTGGGAGCCCACACGCGTCGTATTCAAAGGCACGACGACGTCCGTCTGCGCACTTTCCGTTGGTGCAAAACACCGTTGAACTGTACCACGTTGCTTCAGATGCGCCGGCCGACCATATCGCTTCGAGTAGCAGCATCTGCGTGCAATAGAAGAACGGATTTAGCATCCTGCTCAGTGGCGGCCAGCTGACGGGCCCATTCAACTGACATTTGTGCGTTCAGATTCCCTAAACGGAGAGGGGGCAGCGACTGAAGAGGAGGGCACCCCTTTTTGGCTGCTTCACTACAGCGTTGGGCGTTCACATGTCCTAAAGCTTTAGAGCGACAACACGTGCGGTGAGGCCACACTACAGACTTACGCGCGAAACGATGTCTGAAGCGGAGCTAAGTTCTGTTTTCGCAATGTCGCAAGTTGTCTATCTTCACAGGATCCGCAATATGACCCGCGATCTTTATTGAAGTTCAATGAAATATTTATTTTGCCGTTGATAATGCCAAATCCAAAACACCTATATTTGTGAGAAAAACGTTGGCCATAGAATGCTTCCTAATCTGATGTACTTACTGTGCATTGTGTGCACATTAAAGAACCCGAGTTGGTCAAAATAACCTGGAGTCCCCCACTACGGCGTACCTTGTAATCACATTGTACTTCCGGCACGTATTATCCCCGAACGTAGTTTTATTTTTGATTTACTAATAGCAAGAAATTCGCCTCGCAAGACGAATCCAGTTGGAGCCTGCGCCCTTTGTAACGGCAATGATAATCCAACCGCCATCCACTGACCACGGAAACGGGCAAAAGAGCAGCACAAGTCTACTCGCTATGAACACGTTGTGAAAAACAGCGGATGTGACCCTGCTATGTTTTACTAAAAGCTACGAAAGAAAACACTTAGCATTCTATGCAATTTAACTCAAACACATTGTGCATATTATAAACAGAACTGAAGTAGAGAGGCCCAATTTTTCATAAATGCAGTCGTATAAATGCTCCAGATAATCAACCCGGATGACGCATTATGAGCTGTATTTGAGCTATTTATTTAAAGTGTAAATAATAAGCTAAAGAGAAATAAAAGTGGAATAAGAAACTTGCCCCTCGTGGGAGCCGAACCCACAACCAACACATTCAGCGTGCGTTGCACTACCTATTGTGCTACGGCGGCAACTGTTAGCCAGTCCAGATTCTTCGGTACTGATAAGATAAGAAGCGAAGTGTTAACACACGGAGAGTGTTATCCAGCGTCACTCAAGGCCTTAGCGACGGATGTGGAACGCCATCTTTGACCGATGGCGTCACGTATATTATTAAAACTCTCTGCACATGCCCGTCTGAAATTTCGTTTTATTCTATGCGACAAATTTGAAATGCTCTTGTCACAGATATAGTATGGCGCGCACTATCTTAGCGTGCAAAATTGGAAACGCAGCAACTCGAGGCAATATAACGTAAACTATTTTGAGTTTATTGCCAAACGGACTGAAGTCAACGGGCAACACAAGGTTTGTCATTAGTATGTGGAATGCATGAGATGGGATAGTTAGTCCATTCTAGAATATTGCTTCAAAAGTTAGCGCGGCAGATTCGCATATTTACTCGTATAAACGATGGCTTCGAATTTAGGCCGGTACCCTAAATTGAGCGAACACAGATAAAAACTCAATACAATTGCCTATTGCAAAAGCCAGTATCCAGTACCCAGTGCCATGCCTGATTATGGGGCCCAGTGTCACGCACTGGATGCTGGGATGCTAGCAAGGCGCGGCATACTGGGAGGCGCTGGACGCGTGGTACTGGTGCGGAATGCTGCTCTAGAGCAAGAAATACGTGGCGCTGGCTAACTGACATATGTAATATATATATATAATATATATATATATATATAATCTATCTATATATATATATATTATAAAGGGGATTTATTGGGGTTCGTAGCGACAGCGGGTCGTAGGATGTACCGAGCCCAGTCCTCTCGCTCGAGCTTCTGCTGCGCGCTTGATGCTGCCGATGCTGCTGACTCTGCGTCGACGTTCGTCATCTTCCTTACAAGGGCCCCGCGGAAATAAAGGAGCCATCCTGGCGACTTAGTTGTCCGGAAGGACGATAGAAAGGTGATACGGCTTGAGGCGCTGAACGTGAACGACTTCCCGATTCGACGTCGCATGTCGGACGGCGGCGTGAGCAGCTCAACCAGGTAATTAACGGGTGATGTTCTCTCGAGAACGCGGTATGGCCCGTCGTACTTCGGAAGGAGTTTTGAAGCGAGCCCAGGCGTGTGGTGTGGCACTAAACAACCAGACGAGGCGCCCGGGAGAAAATTGGGAGTCGAGTCCGGGCATAGCGAACGGCTTTTTGACGGTTCTGGTCGTCTGAGGTGAATTGGCGGGCCAGCTGGCGACATTCTTTGGCGTGTCTGGCTGCTTCCGAGATCGGCAGGCATTCGGATGGGTCCGGCCGGTAGGGCAGAATGGTGTCTATTGTGTGCGAAGGATGACGGCCGTAAAGAAGGTAAAAGGGTGAGAATCCGGTAGTGGCCTGAGTCGCGGTGTTGTAGGCGTAGGTGACAAACGGAAGAACAAGGTCCCAATTAGAGTGATCAGGTGAGACGTACATGGCGAGCATGTCACCAAGAGTTCGGTTGAAGCGTTCCGTGGTACCGTTAGTCTGTGGGTGATAGGCAGTGCATTTACGATGAACAATAGCGCATGCAGCAAGCAGTTGTTCGATGACTTCAGATAAGAAGGTGCGGCCTCTGTCGCTCAAAAGTTCACGTGGACCTCCATGACGAAGGAGAAAACGGCGTAGTATAAAATTGGCGACCTCCTGCGCTGTAGCATTTGGTAGAGCAGCAGTCTCCGCATAACGTGTTAAGTGGTCTACCGCAACGATGATCCACCTGTAGCCGGTAGGAGTCAACGGAAGTGGCCCGTAGAGATCTACGCCCACGCGATCAAAGGGTCGGGATGGGCATTGTAAAGGCTGGAGTTCACCGGCGGAGTTGTGCGGTGGCGCTTTGCGACGTTGGCATTCATGACACGAGCGGACGAAGTTGCGAACAAAATTGTACATTCCCCGCCAGTAATAGCGGTGTCGAAGTCTTTCGTAGGTCTTGAAGACTCCCGCGTGGCCACACTGAGGGTCGACGTGGAAGGAGGAGCAAATCTCTGGTCGCAAGGTTCGCGGAATGACGAGTAACCATGTGCGACCCTCTGGGGCATAGTTGCGGCGATACAGTAGCTGGTCTCGGATCGCAAAATGAGGAACTTGGCGCCGAAGCGTTCGTGACGCTGGAACTTTCGACGTATCCGAGAGAAGGTCGAACAGAGATGCAGTCCAGGGATCATCACGCTGTGCAGAGGCGATAGTGTCAAAGTCCAGAGATGACAATGTGCACTCGCAGGAGGAGTCGTGACTGGCCTGCGGGGGAAGCGGTGATCGGGATAGCGCGTCAGCGTCGGAGTGCTTTCACCCGGAACGGTAAACCACGCGGATGTCATATTCTTGAATTCGCAATGCCCAGCGGGCAAGGCGGCCCGATGGGTCTTTTAGCGTCGACAGCCAACATAGTGCGTGATGGTCGGTCACTACGTCAAAAGATCGGCCGTATAAATATGGGCGAAACTTGCCAAGCGCCCACACAATGGCCCAACACTCCTTTTCTGTTACGCTGTAATTGGCCTCCGCCTTGGTTAACGTGCGACTCGCGTATGCGACGACGTATTCCGTGTGGCGACGTTGACGTTGTGCCAACACAGCACCAAGGCCTACACCACTTGCGTCAGTATGAAGTTCGGTTGGCGCTTGAGGGTCAAAATGGCGAAGAATGGGTGGCGTCGTGAGAAGACGGCGCAAGGTTGTGAAGGCGTCGTCACACTCTGGAGACCATGATGAGAGATCTCTAGAGCCACCAAGGAGCTGCGTGAGAGGTGATATAATTGACGCAAAGTTTCGAACGAATCGCCGAAAGTAAGAGCAGAGGCCGATGAAACTGCGTAGCTCTTTGATGGCGGTAGGTTTTGGGAACGCAGTAACAGCACGTAGCTTCTCGGGATCCGGGCGAACGCCCTCCTTTGACACGACATGGCCTAAAATTGTGAGCTGACGAACAGCAAAGCGACATTTCTTCAGGTTAAGTTGCAACCCGGCGTTGGTCAAGCAAGTGAGTACGTGCTGGAGGCGGACCAGGTGCGTTGCGAAATCAGGGGCGAATACCACAATGTCGTCAAGATAGCAAAGACAAATTTTCCATTTGAGGCCACGCAGAACATTATCCATCATTCTTTCGAACGTAGCAGGTGCGTTGCAAAGTCCGAAAGGCATGACGGTAAATTCATACAAGCCGTCTGGTGTAACAAAGGCAGTTTTCGGGCGATCGGCCTCTGCCATCGGAACCTGCCAGTAGCCTGACCGCAAATCCAGCGAAGAAAAGAACTCGGCTCCCTGCAAACAGTCCAGAGCATCATCGATGCGTGGTAATGGGTAGACGTCCTTCAGTGTAATCTTGTTCAACCGTCGAAAATCAACACAGAAGCGGATGGAACCGTCTTTCTTCGTGACGAGTACCACGGGAGAGGCCCATGGGCTCTGTGAAGGTTGAATGACGCCCCGACGAAGCATGTCATCGACCTGTTCTGCAATGACGCGACGTTTTGTAGCAGACACGCGATATGGTCTTTGTCGCAGCGGTGAGTGAGAGCCAGTGTCGATGTGATGCTCGACTGTCGATGCACGGCCAAGAGATGTTTGCGCAACGTCGAAAGAACGGTGGAAGTGCTGAAGGAGTGCGAGAAGTTGAGATCGTTGCGAATGTGTCAGATCGTCGGCGATGAATGGGCTGAACACATCTGTCCATGCTGAGTCGGCTACGGAGAGGGCACTCAGTGCATGAACGGCAGTAGAAGGCATTTTGTCGAGGACGGAGACAATTCGGGTTTGAATCAACCGACTCGACGTAACCAAGGCATTCGCGGCGGAGCAGTGATAGCGGCGACGAAAGATGATTGTAAACGGGCATCGTGCTGACACCGGCGGCGAGGTCAAGAGCTGCAAAGGGCAAAGGAAGCGCTTTTCGGGTAACAAAGTGATGAGAGGGCATGAATAAGACCGTCCCGTCGGATATAGCACTACACAAGACCGGTACGAATGCTGAAGAGCACGGGGGAATACAGGTGTCTTCTTGCACGAGAAGTTTAGCGGCAGGATGAGCATCGACCGAGGCCAGGTCACCAAGGTGGGAAAGTTCAATCTCAGCCCGAGTGCAATTTATGATGGCATTGTGGCGTGAGAGAAAATCCCATCCTAGAATAACGGCGTGGGAGCACGATGAAAGAACTATGAACTCAATCGTGTATAAAACGTCCTGTATGGTTACACGGCCTGTACAAGCAGCGGTAGGCCGAATGGGTTGAGCACTTGCCGTTCGAAGCGACAATCCAGACAGAGACGTCGTCACTTTACCAAGCAAGCGGCAAAACCTGGCATCCATAACTGAAATAGCGGCACCGGTATCGACGAGGGCGACTGTAGCGACATCTTCGACAAACACATCAATGACATTGGCAGGTAAAGGAAGAGGACTTGGGCATGTCGACACTTGCGCAGTTCTTGCCTCAGGAACTGCGTCGTCTAGTTTCCCTCTTCGTTAGAGACGGGTCGCTGACGCATAGGGGAAAGCGATCGGCGACGTGGGGAGGGTGACCGGAAGCGTTCGAAGCGAGGACGGCGATCAGTCTGGGAGCGAGGTGGTGATGGATCGAAGGGTCCGTAAGGCACATTTGGATCGGGCGGCACATAGGACGCTCGTCGATCGTCATCGAACGCCTGCGATCGGCGGCGGCAGAACCTTGCGACGTGACCGGGATACCTACATGCAAAGCATATAGGGCGATTGTCCGGCGTACGCCACGGGTTAGCGACGGCAGTGCTGGCCCAGGGAGCGCGAGGAGGAGGGCGGTGCACAGGCTGCTGGAAACGTGGTACGGGCGCACTGCGAGGGGCCATTGCAGCAACCGCAGCATAAGTTAACGGTGTAGCCATGGCATCCTGCTGGTGAACAGCTGGCAGCGCTTTCGTGACCTCTTCATGGATCACATTACGGAGAGGAGACGGCAAAGTGCTGGCAGACTCCGGAGTGATGGACACCAGAGACAGCTGTCGTGCGACTTCTTCGCGGACGAAATCTTTGATTTGGGCTATCAAGGAGGCTTGTTCGGGGCCGGTGGTCAGGCTGCAGAGTGACGCCGCATTAAGTGTGGGATGTCGCCTTGTCAGAGCTCGCTGCTTTCGCAATTCATCATAGCTCTGGCACAAGCTGATAACGTCGCCAACAGTGCGCGGGTCCTTGGCCAGAAGCATCTGGAACGCGTCATCATCGATGCCCTTCATGACGTGCTTAATCTTTTCCGCTTCCGTCATGGCAGCGTTCACGCGCCTGCACAAATCGAGGACGTCTTCTATACAGCTGGTGAACGTCTCACCCGTGTCCTGTGCGCGTGTACGCAAACGCTGCTCGGCTCGGAGTATCCTGACGGCGGGTCGGTCAAATACTGCGGTAATCGACGTCTTGAACGCCGACCACGTTCGGATATCCCTCTCATGATTCCTGAACCAGAGACTGGCGACGCCCGCAAGATAGAAGGATACGTAAGCCAGCTTGTCCGAGTCATTCCATTTGTTGTGAACGCTCACCCGTTCATAAGATGACAGCCACTCTTCAACGTCGTTGTCGTCGGTTCCGCTGAAGATGGGAGGTTCCCACTGGCGAGCGGTGCCAGCGCAAGGGACGGGTGGCGATGGAAGAGTCTGCTGGTCGGCGTCCGGCATGGCAGAGGGTAGCGTCCGCGAACGAAGTTCCAGGATGGTAGAGTGGAACGTTACCCAGCACGGCTCCACCACTTATAAAGGGGATTTATTGGGGTTCGTAGCGACAGCGGGTCGTAGGATGCACCGAGCACTGTCCTCTCGCTCGAGCTTCTGCTGCGCGCTTGTTGTTGTTGATGTAGCCTATCACGCCTGTGGCTCCTACCCACGGAGGGGGATTGGCCAAGATATGGGTGGATTATTCCAAATTAATATGGAGGATACATTTCCAAATATCTATGAAATTAGTATTGAACAGCGTAGAGTTATATGTTAAAGTAAATCAAGAAAGTCAAAGCGAATGAGTAAACATTAATTTGAAAGTACAAAAAAAGGATAGAATTTTGCAGGGTATTCGTTTGGAGTCTGTAAGGAACCTTTGGACGGCGAAGCAAGCATCCCTGTGGCTGAATCCCAAAGTGGACGCCCCGAACGAAAGAATATTAGGTTCTGTTAAGTCCAGGCCAAGCCTTCGAAAAGGTATTTCCAACAATCGTTTTCTTGCCAAAGTAAAGCGGCGATAAGATAGAAGAAAGTGGTGTATCGTCTCTTCCTCATTACAAAACGGGCAGAGGGGGGAGGGAACCAAACCCGACCTGTTTAAGTAGAAATTTAGGGAGGGTATACGGCAACGTAATTTGGTGAGAGAGACCTCAAGCATCTTTGTGTTACAGGATTCGCTACGCCAGGGAAATATCAGGTGCTTATAATCTGGAGAAGCAGTTAGAACTGGGTTTGATAAGGCTTTTCTAATTGATCGCATCCGAAATCTAGCCGCCGTGATGTGTGCAGTCACTGGTAGAATGGGAAGAACAGGGCCGGAAAGATGCTGCCGATGCTGCTGACTCTGCGTCATCGTTCGTCATCTTCCTTACAATATATATATATATATAATGCAGTGAGAAAACCACTGCATTAAACATATATTGATCTGCCAATTTCTAATAATCAAATATACATTTTCTCGTGTGTTGTTTATTACTGCTTAAAACAAGGGGAACAACTTGATAACTCTGTTTTAGCATCCCTTTCCTTGGATTGCAGTCAGGGACCGTCTTTTTTTTGTCGAAGTCGATCTGTATCAATCGTTTCGAGCGCGGGTAAATCAGTATTCGCGTTTAAAAGCTATTGCATCAACGGTTATAAAGTCTGCGTGGCAGCGCTTGATACCTACTCAGCCTAAAAATTCCTGTGTGACACACGAGCATTGGATTCGTTTCACATTTAGAACGGGTGGCACACAGTTAAATACTTCACTTTCCGAGTACATTTAATGTATATCGTATCTAGCTAAGCGAAACAAGGTTTTTCACAAGGCCCACTGCGACAATCATCGTGCCGTTCTTCACTGTAGCAAGCCTATAAAACCCGAAGAAGAGCCGCTCGCGTTTTCCGCAACGCGTCGAATAGCTACGAGAGTAAAACAGTCAATGTAAGCAAACCCGAGATTCACGTAGGCCTGCGACGTATAAAATGCTTAAAACACGAGTAATATTGCTTAATTATGCACGTTGTTAAGCAATTTAGTATACCCTTTCGAAAGTTTCCCAACACGCACAGAACTTATCGGGAACGCGAACAAACGAAAGGACGGCCGCTCGAGCGCCCGTCCTGTCGCTGGTCTCGCCGCATGCAATTTGGCGCCTGCAAAATATTCCGATGGTTGTTATCTGTACTGCTTCCCACCCATATAAGATGCACCATCTAGTCTTTTATGTAAAGTACGAGTAAATATGTCGATTTGAGATATATAAACCGCTCAAAGCGAAGCTACATGGGGGAGCTGCCGTCGACGGAGAGACGCGTTGGACCGAATCTGGCAACAAGAGCGCAATGTTGCCTGCACGCGCTCGGGCGGTTGCGTTAGTTTCGAGGTTCCGGTGACTTTAGGCAGCGTAAAACGCTACCGTCGCGCAGAGGTGAAGGTGGAGAAAAAAGAAAGCTGCTGTTGCCGGGAAGCCTTCAGGGATATTCAGGGATTCAGGGATATTTGAAGGCTGTCGCGTTCCACTGTTAAAGATGAAGGTTAAGCGCCCTCCAAATTTTCAGCGCACATGATAGTATTTGTTTGCTTTCCCTGTGCTTGAATTCTAGCTAAGGTCAATAGGGCCTGGTAATAAGCTGGCGTTTTTGTAGGATCGTGCTCATTTGTTGATATCAACAAAATGAGCAAATAAGCCCAGTCAAATAGTGCATGAAATAAACACCACACACACGTAAGCGACGGGCGAAAGTCGGAAGATAACTCTGCGCTGGCTAACTCGACAATGTGGCATTAACAGAACGTCAAGGCAGACGCCATTCTCAAAGAGGCCCGCTGTGTGAAATCGCTTACACAAATCCCCTTTTCCCGTGAGAACATCGGAGCTCTAGTCTTACATTCGATGGTGGACGCAAGTAGCTTGTTGTACCGACCTTAACAGTCAGCACGACCATCTTTTCGACGTTGACCATAAGTGTGCTTACAGTGACCTCCTTGAGCTACGCAAGGACACTGAGGGCATCATTCATCGATTGATACTTAATTCGTGTAGCGTACATTAGTAGTGTCGTGCCTAGACCTTGTAATATTTCTCATTGTATCTGTTCGAATATAAGTATGCGTTTTATAAACAGCGTTTTGGTAGAAGTCAGCGGTGTGCGTCTTCTCAGTCTCAAGCTTCCCTTTTAAATGCTAAACATGCCCCACAAGCAAGCCCAAATCTTGTATAGTCTTTCCCGCCGAATAAAATTATAGTCATAAGACCGCACATACTAACGAAAATTACACACTCAAGGGTGGATTGAATATTGAAATACCTTTAATTTCACCGAACATTTCTAAAGTGGCCACACTCGTTAACAGAACACCCTAAATGCATTAATCCATTATTTCAAAGTGCCAGAAGGGTGTTATCTGCAAAATGTGCACCTTGCGGAATTTAAGGGCACACGGTAACTTTATTATTTCATGCAAGTAAAAAGTAATGCTGGTTTATTTCCCAGTGGTTCCCGCCAAGTCATTGTGCGAGCACGTCATATGGTAACAGTAGGCTCTGGGTGTGATCGGGCTACTTCATGTATATGGCGTCCTTGGTGGTGTAGAGACAAAGTTTTGCTTTTATTTCCTATCCTTTTTATAGTGTTTTACCCTCGCCCTTACCTAAAATGTTTCTGATAAGTATTGGTTTACAGATTAGCTGCCAAGCCTCAGTGAATCTGCGCGTCGGCCAATCGTAGTTCTCCAGGCGCATGTTCTTTTGGTATAGCATCGGCGCCGGTGCGACATTATGTGCAGTGCGCCTTACCCTGTTTTATGCAGTATTGGTTGGAATAGACGTTCTGGCAAGGGAGATGGGAGGGGGGGGGTGCATGCGGAGCAATGTACTGTCGATAGGAACACAGCATTTATTGCGAAGGTGGCGCGCCATGGTACAGTAAGGATGGGAGACACAAGTATTTTTTCCTCCTCTCCCACTCCTGCCTTTGAGATCTTAAAGCTAGCTTCGTTGAAATTATTTCACCTTAGTGTTGAATTATTCATAAACTAAACAGCGTGGTGTCAGCCTATTGAAAACGCGTACAGACGCCACCGCACTCTTAAGGCGGTGCAGTATTACCTTGGATGGCATCGCGGAGTGACCGAGATACAAATAGAAATGTTCATCTAGACGCAAGACAAAATTTCTAATTTGACCGTTCTGAGACTTGTTCAAGCAAACAAGGTCATTTATAGCAACTTCACCAAACCGGGAAGCTTGGGCTGGGCCTCATGCACATCACGCAATTATGCCACACTTTCAATAAATTTTTCTGGTACGCTCCGTATTGTCAAATCGGCGTAGTGCCCTTGCATTCACGTCTTCCAAATGCTGTGAAGGGTGTGCAAATTGAAATGCTGAAAACAAAGGAAAGAGAGGAAAAGAAAACAGCTGGGTAGCTGAGAGCTAAGGATTCCGACTGGCAATCTGTAGGTCCACTGTTCGAATCCAGGCGATGGGTTACGCCGCTTTTCTTTTTCTTCACTTTATTTTTTTATAATCGTTGCGGAAAGTACTTTGGGAGCACTTCGGCGAACGTCACAAGGACTGGGGTGTACTAAAAGGACATACTAAAAATATGACTGTAAAAAATTACTATTTCAAATATTTTTCTCGATTCACAGAAACTGTTTTTATGCGTGTAAGTGAATGATGTATAGACACAAGAAAACACCTTGAAGGGTACAAACTTCACCAAATTACCAAATAGCAAGTCCTTGTGAGGAGGGCAGTTGCTGAGCATCCGTACTAAACCATGATCAGTGGCCTTTTCACATTTATATTTTTGGAACCGCAGCCAAATTTGAGGTCAGCGCTCCGAGACAATACAGGTGATTTAGACCAGAATGAAGCAAGCGAGATCGGAGAAATTATCGCGTTCTCGGCAAGCAGCCCCAGATAAATTTAATTAAAGGCGTCCTGAATATTCTGTAACCGATTAGCATCCAACCATGTGATGCTGAAATTTATCAAAAAGTGTAGGTAATTACCCTTCATGCGATCATCGTTGGCAAAGACAAAGGATGACCTAAGTGTTTCCGCTAACACCTTCTTTCCAAATGCTGGACCTATCATTTACTGGGTGTTTAACATGAGAGCGTTTCCGGTTCTCATCACCCCTCCAGTTGTGTAATAGAACATCGGTGATAGGAGACTTGCGACAAAGCGTAACGTAATGGCATTCCACTTATAAATCATTTCTCCCTCGCTGCCCTTCCGCTTAGCTAAGCCTGTGGTTTCCTCTACATATTGCCGAGATGGGGAATTATTTGATGATTTCAGTTTAATGTGTGGGAAATGGGATACGGCGCACGCATTCACTATTGTTTCAGTCATTGCGAGGCGGCTGAGGAAATCCCGAGATCATTTCCGACGGTCGCGCTTTTTTGGCCGGGACATTAGAAAGATACCCCTGTATGCGGTCATTATCTGTGTGAGGTAAACGTTCACGGGGAGGGTTTACCTGCCGTATATTTGGCCAGGTGCATCAATCGCCACGCTTCACAGTGTGCTTAGGCTGGTGCAAATGACAGTGCAGGAGCACAATCATGCTCCACTCTAGGATGTTTGCGCCGCATATTCGGTGTGTGATCAGCGCTTTGCTCTTGCTGTACGTGCGAGCGTCTGCGGAAGGCAAGTGTTCATTTATTTCACTTGACAAAGTACGCGGGAGAAGCTAAAGTTCGATGTTTTCCTGTGCCGTTATTCATTATCATAAACGCAGACAGCTAGTTTTCGATATTTAGAATAAATACCGAAATCCCCAAACCGCCTATTTTCCAACTTTTCCACAAGGAAAGAGAAAAAATTAGCTTGGATATGAAGAGCATGAGGCAAGCAGAAGCATATATATTCGGTATTATTAACTGAATGCTTGTGAGTAGATTCAATATGCTTTCAGATGCTCCCTTTAGCTCTTGTGCTGTGCAGGAAGTAACAGGGCACTGCACATTTATTCTTGCTTTATTGTTGTTTTGTTGTTCTTTTTGTTTATAAATTATTGTCATCTCGCGCATTTCCTTCCTTTCATCCTACCTTATATATATATATATATATATATATATATATATATATATATATATATATTCCCTCCTTCATAATTTGGAGGCATCCAGTTTGCTTCTTCAGGTGGCAGTCGCCAGCCGGCCTCTTCTTGTTATCTTTTTTGTGTTTGTCCCATGCTGAGAAGCTCCAAACGCAACATAAGTATTTTAAGGTGTTAAACGCATGTATCATTTGGGCCCCTTAGAGTACACAATAACACTGAGGAAGAACCTAAAAAAGGCTTTGTGGTCTATATTTAACATATTTTCCGTATCCGACTGTGCCAGCGAAATAATGCAGCAATAAAATACGGCCACTCTAAGTATGAAAAAAAGAATTGAGCTGACTATTTCTTCGTATGCTCATTAATAATGAACTTGCAATCAAACCCTCCCCATTTCAGTCACCCCTAACGACCAGACATACCCGATACCACCGTGATAATGCATGAACTTATTTTGAACGAACAGACATACATACGTTTTTTTTTTCCTGTACAATACTTGACTGGAATTCCTTACGGCTAATATTTCCTGTTCATTGTTTACTTGCTTACTTTGTATTGTCTGTTCGATTATGGTGCCGGCCCTGCTTAGGCCTCGAGTCCGGAGTATGTATTAAATAAATGTGGCCCTTAAGCAGTAATTATTCATAATGAGGATTAACGCGTAATGTCAATGCAACTTTCGGTGTGCAGAAGACATTCTCCTGTTCCTGAACGTTAGAGATGTAACAAATAAGCCATGAAATTATTTAAAATTATTTAAATTATTGAAGAAATTACAAAACGTTTGTGTTCAATAACCTGGTAAGGTAACAAGAGTTCGTGACTGGTAGTCAGCCTTTTGAAGCAGGGAAGGAGCACGTTTATCTAAACCAAGTAATTCCAAAATACTCGGATCATGAGAACGAAATTTACTGTGTTTATTCAAATTAGATGGGCATTTTCTTTTTCGACATTTTTGCCCAAGGTTCCACCGTTGCGCCCGCCGTAAAGCCGTCTGGAGATTATCCAGACGGCTTTCCGAAATACGTTTTCCGAAGGGTTTTCCGAAATACGTTCTTGCTTCATTTGTCCTTGAACACCAAGGAATATATCAGATAGAAATGTACGTTAGAAATATCTTAAATTCCTAATTGTCTGTCGGGCGTGGTATTTTTTCGTATTGTGTGGTAGAGGAAAGCTTTCGTAGCTGAAATTCAAGCTACGAAAGAAAGAACGTTTCAGGTGAATGAAAGATTTATTTTTTTAAGGCTTTTCGTTGAAGGAAGAATCGGTGATCGCCGACACGGGCCTTGAAAATTTGTCAAAGTGAAGGTTTTTTTGTCCGGGTTTTCGTTTTGCTCATTTGAAGTGCTTCAGGTGCACTTAAGAGAAGAATATTTGTCAGATTCTGTTCATATTTGGCTGTTAAAGAGAACGAAATGTCTAAAGATACTTTTAAAGTACTGAATTACCTTTGCAGTAGTTAGGTCGGAAAGACTGCTTATGCATTACTAGAGGAACTTCTGACTTTAAGTTATATTGGATAAAGACACGTCATAGGGTAAGCTAAGAAGATGATGCTAGGGACAGATTCCTATGAAAAAGCGGCGTTACTCAACGTCGCTTGTGGCTTTCCCAAAAGATCGAAGTGGACCTCCGCTAGCTTGGCCTTCCTAGTAAGTAAGCTTGCTGAAACCTCTTGTCGGCTTCAACATTGAGTGTGCAGTTCTACTAACTGATGAAAAAAATGAGTCAGATGTATCTTCCAAGTCGATGGTTACGCTGCAAGAGTCCTTGGCCGCTGCGATAGCCCGAGGTGTGCGCGTGCTTCCACACGCAAGCACAAACAAAGATAAGTGCGTATCTGTTGCTCGCATTTCCAGCAAACCGAGAGTGCTTATGGGTGCGGTACTCTTTATTACTTTTTCTGTATCTCAGAAGCCGTCTCTTGCAACTGAGATGTTATCGGCGGCTTCAGTTATTGTCAGCTTATCAGCTCATCAATTTTTTTGCTTTCCTGCCGAGTGCCTGCTACAAGAAAACAACCCTAATAACCGATAACGTGCTACAATTAAGGCATTTTGGGTCGTACTGTACCATTTTTATGCTCTAGTTTCAGCCAAGATGAAGAACCCCCACAGCAGCAATGTGGCATGATGCATTCGTTGTGACCCACTTTCTCTAAGTTTTGATATGTTAGGCGGTCTACTCTATTCCACCTGTGTTGCACAAGTTGACCTCCTCCGGATATTTGGTCACGCAGGAAGGTACATTAACAAGTACGCCGGTTCTGTGACATCGTCGTCCCTGCTTGCACCTATTCTTTATGCCCTGTTGCTTACTTGCATGCGCACGAGTGCCTGTTTAAAGCAGCTGATATTGTAAAAGTGAACTAGATCGTCCACTCAACCATCGTATCTTTTTATTGACATGGTGCAATTAGAGAGGTTTGCGCCTTTTGGTGGCCCTGGCTATGCCTCGTCACTTGGCAAACAAAATTAAGAGACAAAATGTGCAGAAAAACACTGAATAAAGTCAGGCAGCATGAACACAATGTTCTGCACACGAGTGCAAGAAACCACCGAAAATAGGTATGCGTAGTTGCACAAAGAAATACAAGTAGGTCGACTTTCAGCATTTACGACCCATGGCACGCGATCATTGCCTCTCACGCCAATGCCAAGTTACGTCTACCAGCTTTCGATGTAGAGTTATTTCCCTAATCCGTTACGGTCATCGGTCTGGATTCCCGATTTCTAACTTTTGCTTTCTTAGTAATGAAAAATAAACCATTCACCATTTTTTTTGCTTGTTGTCACTGTTTCACATCCTTCCGTAAACTTTTTCTTGAACTCTTCGGCATCTCGCGTTATCGATGTCTGCTTGAAATCTATTAGTGCTTGGAAATTTATTATTCAGCCACCGCATTGCGCAATGTGCAATGTACTTCAGGCAATTATTCAAGCACTGTATGTAAAAATTTCTTATGTTCGGTGCATTGTTCTCAGCTTTGACTGCATTTTTGACCCTCTTGATAATGACCACATTGGGCCTGCAGTATCTTGCAAATAAATTAAAAATAAATCAAACAGGTTACGTTGCAAGAAGTTCCGTCTGCGCAGCGATTTCGGTCACATGTAATTTAATATATTAGGTTACAATTTAGTCGTGTTTTCTCGTCATACATTTGTTTCCTGCCTTTTTAAAAGTTTTTTTTCATTTGTAAAGCTACACGTTTTATTAGTAGTTGATGGTGACAACCCGTAAGCCTCAGCCCTATAGATATATCGTTGGTATGAATACAAACCCTTGCAATTGGTCGGGGTAGGTGGGCCAGCACTTCTGCAAACTTCTGCAAAATTTGAGCAGCAGCGTGCAGAACGACAAGGAACACAAAAATTACAAAATTTACATCTTTCCAATTTTACTTTTATGTAGAGACTACCGGGCGTCGACCGCCGAGTGAGGCAGCACCGCATTACAGAGCACGGTGGCAAAATGTGGTGCTAGTGCGCGTCCGTGTTTGGAACAGTTAGGTTCCTTGGCCCTCGAATACGCTCTTCCGGGTGACGGAGCTAACCACGCTTGCTCTTGTGCACGTTATACGTTATAGCCTTGCGTTCTGTTGGAGGCTCCTAAGGGGTAAATATATATATATATATATATATATATATATAAATATCATGAGAAGCCAACAAACAATGACACCAAGGACAACATAGGGACAACTTGTAAGGACAACTTGTACTTACTAATTGAATTAAAGAAATGATAAATTAATGAAAATGGATGAAAAAAACAAACCGGGCGCCGGTGGGGAACGAACCCACGTATACGCATTACGCGTGTGATGCTCTCACCATTGGGCTACCGCGGAGCCGTTTTCCCATCCACTTTTGGGGGTATTTATGTTTTACAACTAGAACTAACCCTGAGAGTGTTAGCCAGTGCCACCACTCCCAAACCATGGCGGCGGATGTGGAGCATCCTTTCTTCCGCAAGCATCACGAGTACGTGATACTCTTGGGTGATGGAAACTGGTCAATAAACCCTCATATGCTACCTGAAGGCATCAATGTTGCCGGATTCGAGCCCTCGTCATGTAATGAAGGAGAAGAAAGGGAACCGAGGGGCCCGATTATTATTAATCATGTACTAAGAAGCCAACAAACAATGACACCAAGGAGAACATAGGGGAAATTACGTGTACTTACTAATTGCATTAAAGAAATGATAAATTAGGTGAAATGAAAATGGCTGAAACACAATTAGTAAGTAGAAGTTATTTCCCCTTGTTGCCTTTGGTGTCATTGTTTGTTGGCTTCGTATAATATGATTAATAATAATCGGGCCCCTCAGTTCCCTTTCTTCTCATTGTTATATATATATAACGCAATGTCGTACAGCTTGTGCGGAATTTTAGGAGATATACACCCGATGGTTATACTATTTCTGTGTGTGCTGTTTGTTTCAACCAGTGTACAGCCTTTTTGCAGGAAGCTGCTGCAGGTCTTTGCTTGACTGAAGTTGCAGCACTGCAATAAGGGACACGGGAAATTCTGCAAGTGTGCTTGCCCACAGGTTTATCTTGATCCACGCCTGATGGCAGGCGTCGCCCTAGAAGTGGGCACAAAAAAGAAGTGCACGATCTGGTGCTGCTATTTTTGCCCTCACTTCTTCCTTACTACAACCTCGCTGTTTCCACGCCTATCCTTTGCTCAATCATGCTGTGAGCGTTAGGCCGGTTATCTTGTGTAGTGTAACCCATTGATGTTGAAAAGGGTACTACAACAATCTCGCACATCCCATTCCGTGCTCCGTGCTTATGAAGAGGTCATAGAAATCCTGTGTAGTTCGTAATTTATGTCAAATCGCATAGTAAATTTTTGTAAGGTCTGGTTAAATTTCATCTGCTATTTGACAGCACCAGGCAACGGAAAATGTGACTTCGAGGATGGCTGGTGCACCTGGAAAAACGAAAAATCGTCGGATGAAGACCTAGCGTGGCTGCTAGGAAGCCTAAGTCTCGAAACAACGCTTCTAAGGCCGAGTCAAGATCACACCCTCGGAAGCGCGAAAGGTAACCGCGGCACTTCATCTCATGGCAAATAAATGAAAACAAGCTGACCATATTTATCTAATCAGGCACTTGTGAACCAGACAATACTTTTTCGAAGATAATATAGTTGTTAAAGAAACACATTGCCACATTATTGCGCGCTTTAGAGCCGCTTTATCCCTCCTCATACGAAAATAAGGCGAAAATAAGGTTGAAATAATGTTAATAGCCATAGCAGCGGACAGCAGGATGAGCTGCCAGAGCAATTACGGTAGCATGACAATTATTAGCAAACACCTCCACACACAAAATAGACACAGATGAACTATACTGTCGTACGCAGACACCATTCATGCTTCTGAAGTCAATTGTGGTGCTACGGTATTTTGATGTATCGTGCTCAGTGACTCACCCCCCCCCCCCCCCATGCATCGATATTTCCTTGCAGTTATCTTTGAGCCTCTCGCAGTCGATAGAGTAAGCTGGAGATATATAGATACCGATAAGTGTGAAGTAACTTCCGTTCTTTTTCACATGGATGCAAACATGTAGACTGTCATGAGGCTATATTGCATGAACAACGTGCCATAAACGTTTACGAGAATGTAACTGACGACATTGCAGTCCAAAACCCTCCTGCAGGAGATGAGAAATTCGTATTCCCGCCGTCTGATCCAAATCAATAAGTCCAGTTCACTAAACACCAGTATATCAAAGCGTGGCGTAACAATAATGAAAGAAAAAGAAAACAATTGACGCATTGACACAGAAGACCTCGGACCTTTTGCATCCCACAGAAAGGTCGCTTCCTTTCTGGCTTCAGCGTGAAAAGAGCGCAGTGGGCGGACCATGGTCCTTAGTCGAGAATTTCAAGCACTCTGCCAAACCCTGGCCTTCCAGAGTGCCCGCGATCGGGCCGTCAAGCTCGGCTTGGCGGTCCCACGTGGGACTAGCCGGGTGGCGCTGGGTCTCCCCTGCGTCTTCTCTGAACCTAAATAAAGTTATTTCACTCACTCACTCACTCACTCACTCACTCACTCACTCACTCACGCACTCACGCACTCACTCACTCGCTCACTCGCTCACTCACTCACTCACTCACTCACTCACTCACTCACTCACTCACTCACTCACTCACTCACTCACTCACTCACTCACTCACTCACTCACTCACTCACTGTAAAGATAGTCTAGCACTTATAAAGCACTTCACAATAACAGAATCTGTGGATTCCAGGGAGAGTAGACTAGCGGTGTTCAAAAGGTACCGAGCTATTAAAACTACTTGTAGGTCTTCAAATCGAACAGTGTATTGGGAGCTGACGCTCAGTCCCACTCTACTGAAATAATTTGCAATACTTGAGCTGCCTGTAGATTCCGGTGAAGCTTTAGCACTGCGGGCTAAGCTTCAGTATTTTTTGCATTCTGGAGTGCGCCTGAGAGTTAAACTCAGATACAGTCGACTTGCCGAGTAGAGGTAGAAACATCAGATGTTGGCGTGCAGATCGTGAGTTCTTTCTTGGAGTCCTCCGGTGCCGGGAGCACAGCTTTCCCCAGCACCGACAGCTTACCAGCGAGAAGAGTGGTTTCTAGCGAGGTATTTCAAGACTGCCCTCTTTCTTGTTTATCTTGCAGCAGTCCTTTCGGGAAGCACTACGAGACCCAAGCAATTTGGACATTTGAGGGCCGTGGCTGAGGGTGTCTGCAGCGCGGAATTCAGGGCAATGAAAACTAACTGTCATGTTCTCGCACACTGTTATCCCGTGACTTAGCTTTATGCACTTGTAAAATTGGAGTGGTCTCAAAATTTAAAAATATAACTCGCCGTTTTCTGTGTGGCACAGTGGTTGAACACAATGCGTTGGCGGGCTAGTTGTTGCGATTCCATAATTACTTGATTAGCGCAAAAACAACGGACACGTGAAAGACGACAGGACAAGGCGCTACTCTCAACTTACATCATTTTATTGCATCCCTCCTTTATATAGAGCAGAAACAAGAAGAACATGCGCGGTGAGCACCATGCGCAGCAACCACCACGACATCTGATCGCCAGAGTGCACACATGACACATAATCCAAAAAACCATATTCTGCGCTGTACAAGCTTAAGGAAGGCACATTAATGCACTGCGAACCCAGTGACTGTATGAAAAAGGCTTCTGATAATTCTCGGGCGGTGGTATCACGGCTCTTTTGTAGCGTTAGCTACACTGGCCTAGCCAAGCCCGTTTCGCGCGGCACATCAAGAGCCGTGCTGCGCATGCGCAAGGATCAGTGATGTCACACGGCTTGCGCACCGGAGCCACCGGAGCCGGCACCTCTCGCGCACTCCGCCGCCGCCGCGCGCGACTCACCGCCGCCGGTCTGCGCATTCCAGAGGAGTGACATCGTAGCCGTGGTAGACGCACTGGCGCCGGCGCGCACTCGCTGTGCAGTTGCCGTCTGACACTGCGCTGGAGCCGCTGCGCTTCTGACTGGCGTTTGCCAGTGTGGTATAGCCATGGAGAAGGAGAGCGTAAATGCTGCTCAACAGCGCAGAAGAACGGAGAAGCTTGACTCATCGGATCCCGAAGTAGTTGCCTGGCAATTAGCGGTTGAGCGTAGGAGACAACCAGGAAAGCTAAGAATAATCAGCTGAACCTTTGCTAACGCTACGTATATCCTGGCATAGCCGAGCTAAGCCACTGCAACATTTTTCAAAATCGTAGTGTCATGAAACATAGCTTTGCACTTGCATATTTTGCAATGTTGAGCTAAATGGGAACCTGTGCCTGTCGGTATAGATCGCTCGTGTTCTCTAAGGCGCTCGTTAACACAGCGGCCTGACTGCCCTACGTACACTTTGCCATATGACAACGGAATCTTATATACTACACCGACGCTACAATCTACCATCTTCGCGTGGTTCTTTTCACAATCTGGTTTCTTACTTGTTTTTGAAATACGGCTGCACAACATTGACAATTTCTGAGGAGCAGAAAACACTATTGGGATATTGTGTCTAGTGGCGACATTCTTTAGATTGTGAGCCACTCTATGGCAATACGGCACAACTTCAGGCCTCTTCATCTGAGTAACACAGTTACTTTTGTGACGCTTCCCTTTCAGTCTCTGAAGCAATACCTCAGAGACCGAGGTCACCATCACACTTGGGTAACCCGCCGCCTTCAGCCTATTTAACTGTGCTATGAAACTCTGGTTCGCAGTGTGATGACACGATTTCTTTAACGAAGATTCTAGACACATCAAGGCGATGGCGCGTTTGACAATCTTTGAGTGCGCAGACGCATAAGATAAAAGTTCCTTGCGTGCACGTGGCGAGTACATCCAACATGCGTGAACTGCTTGTAAGGATAGCTGCAAATCTAAAAACTGGAGTTTACCGTCCTTAGATAGGTCATGTGTGAAAGTCAGACCTTTGCAAGTGAACAGTATTAAAATATCGGCTACCGTAACGGAGCATTCGTTGTTAGTCTGTTTTATCGCAACAAGAAAATCGTCAACGTATCTAAAAATTTGAACCAAGTCATTGTCTGAAGCACTCTTAAGAGCGCGGTCAACAAACGATAATAAAACATTACACAGAGCAGGTGCCACAGATGAACCAATAGAAAACCATTTCTTTGAATATATAGCTTATTTTCGAACCAGATAAAAGTTGCACTTAGATAAAATTCGAGAAGGGAAAAAAACTTTCCGAGGAAAACCCGGTTCCATTGCGAAAATCTACCTCGCCACTTTCCTCGATGCAGGTCATCACACTACGAAATAGCTCATCATGCGGCATTGAGTAATAAAGATCTTCGACGTCCACAGAAAACAAGTCGGCTACAGATTGGTTGTCCTCCAGAAAGGAAACAACCTCTGAAGAGTTCTTTATGCCATAAGGATCATCAATTTTTAAAAGCTTCAACTGTTTTTGCAAAAAGCGGCTAACCAAAACCTGCCAACAGTTGTTTTCACTGACTATTGTATGGAATGGCACATCCGGTTTGTGCGTTTTTGCAGTGAAAAAAACTTCCAGAGCAATCACCTTACATTGTTTGACATCTTTTGCAATCTTGGTTAGGGCAATACTTTCCAACAAAGAAATGGCTTTGCGTTTTACCTTCTGAGCTTTCTCGTTTGCCAGAATGAAGTTTTTGTCGAAGGCCTGGATGGCTTTTTTGTTGAAGACAACAGCTGGAGCTATTACGAACACGCCCTCCTTGTCACTCAGTAACAACCGAAGTTCACTGCCTCTAAAGAAAGATACCACTCACTTGATCACAGCTGTCGAAGGTGGCGCGTTCTTGGTGACGGTCCTACGAAGGCAATACACTCCATCCAAGAGGAACCTTCTTGGTCTTCTAGTTCTGCTTTCTTTGCGATGCGCCTGGGCACGTTCCTCAAGAAGTGGCTGTTCTCTTCGGGAGCGTCAAGCCGTCCGTTGGTCAGGTGCGGCGAATGTGTCGGATTCTCCGTTCTGAAATTTGGCGGCAGGTACATCTTCTGTACGACTGGTTGAAGGCCGTCTGCTACTCGCGGGACGCCTCTGTTGTGGCCGAGAGGAAGGTTCGTTCCTGCAGACGTCTGTCAGCTCAGACTACAGAATTCTGGTGGACACGGCTCTTGCTAGTCCTCCGGTCCAGACCCCCGCGCAGAAAGGAAAAAACACAACCTGTCACCACTGGATTTCAAGTACTCGGTGGCGTCAGGCTTCCTGATGAAGTTGTAGAATTGTTAAAAAATGGGCCGAAGTTTAGCAGGGAACCAAGAATTCCTGCACATGAGCTGCTGGCCTTGAACAGGCGCATCGCAAGGAAAGCAGAACTGGAAGACCAAGAACAGTGCCTCCTGGATGGAGTGGATTGCCTTCGTAGGACCGTCACCAAGAACGCGCTACCTTCGACAGCTGCGATCAAGAGAGTGGTATCTTTCTTTAGAGACAATGAACTTCGGTTGTTACTGAGTGACAAGGAGGGCGGATTCGTAATAGCTCCGGCTGTTGTCTTCAACAAAAAAGCCATCCAGGCTGTCGACAAGAACTTCAATCTGGCAAACGAGAAAGCTCAGAAGGTAAAACGCAAAGCCATTTCCTTGTTGGAAAATATTGGCCTAACCCAGATTGCAAAAGATGTCAAACAATGTAAGGTGCTTTCTGCGGAAGTTTTTTCTTTTTTACTGCGAAAACGCACAAACCGGATGTGCCATTCCGTACAATAGTAAGTGAAAACAACTGTTGGCAGGTTTTGGTTAGCCGCTTTTTGCAAAAACAGTTGAAGCTTTTAAAAATTGATGATCCTTATGGCATAAATAACTCTTCAGATGTTGTTTCCTTTCTGGAGGACAACCAATCTGTAGCCGACTTGCTTTCTGTGGACGTCGAAGATCTTTATTACTCAATACCGCATGATGAGCTATTTCGTAGTGTGATGACCTGCATCGAGGAAAGTGGCGAGGTAGATTTTCGCAAGGAACCGGGTTGTTCTCGGAAAGTTTTTTGTCCTTTCTCGAATTTTATCTAAGTGCAACTTTTATCTGGTTCGAAAATAAGCTATATATTCAAATAAATGGTGTTTGTATTGGTTCATGTGTGGCACCTGCTCTGTGTAATATTTTATTATCGTTGGTTGACCGCGCTCTTAAGAGTGCTTTAGACAATGACTTGGTTCAAATTTTTAGATACGTTGACAATTTTTTTTGTTGTGATAAAACAGACTAACAACGAATGCTCCGTTACGGTAGCCGATATTTTAACTCTGTTCACTGAAAATGGCAAAGGTTTGACTTTAACACATGAGCTATCTAAGGACGGTAAACTCCAGTTTTTAGATTTGCAGCTATCCTTACAAGCAGATCACGCATGTTGGATGTACTCGCCACGTGCGCGTAAGGAACTTTTATCTTATGCGTCTGCGCACTCAAAGATTGTCAAACGCGCCATCGCCTTGATGTGTCTAGAATCTTCGTTAAAGAAATCGTGTCATCACACTGCCAACCAGATTTTCATAGCACAGTTAAGTAGGCTGAAGGCGGCGGGTTACCCAAGTGTGATGGTGACCTCGGTCTCTGAGGTATTGCTTAAGAGACTAAAAGGGAAGCGTCACAAAAAGTAACTGTGTTACTCAAATGAAGAGGCCTGAAGTTGTGCCGTATTGCCATAGAGTGGCTCACAATCTAAAGAATGTCGCCACTAGACACAATATCCCAATAGTGTTTTCTGCTCCTCAGAAATTGGCAATGTTGTGCAGCCGTATTTCAAAAACAAGTAAGAAACCAGATTGTGAAAAGAACCACGCGAAGATTGTAGATTGTAGCGTCGGTGTAGTATATAAGATTCCGTTGTCATGTGGCAAAGTGTACGTAGGGCAGTTAGGCCGCTGTGTTAACGAGCGCCTTAGAGAACAGGAGCGATCTATACCGACAGGCACAGGTTCCCATTTAGCTCAACATTGCAAAATATGCAAGTGCAAACCTATGTTTCATGACACTACGATTTTGAAAGAGAGCCGTGATACCACCGCGCGAGAATTATCAGAAGCCTTTTTCATACAGTCACTGGGTTCGCAGTGCATTAGTGTGCCTTCCTTAAGCTTGTACAGCGCAGAATATGGTTTTTTTGATTATGTGTCATGAGTGCACTCTGGCGACCAGATGTTGTGGTGGTTGCTGTGCATGGTGCTCACCGCGCATGTTCTTCTTGTTTCTGCTCTATATAAAGGAGGGATGCAATAAAAGGATGTCAGTTGAGAGTAGCGCCTTGTGCCTTTCACGTGTCCGTTGTTTTTGCGCTAATCAAGTAATTATGGTAAACAGTGGTTGAAATCTGCGTATGAAGGAAAAGACTAGCTCTTGAACACTATTTTGATACCGAGGGCCTGCCGATGCAATACGCCAGCCTGATGAAGACATGTTTAGCGTCTATAGGGTCTCGAATTTGGAGGAGCTATCTTTTAAGACTTCAAGGTCCGGAACTGTTCTTCAAATGGCCCAGCGTTAATAGCCAGGACATCGTTCTACGGAGTTGATACTCGCGTTACTGACTCCATTAGTCACCATCGCTTCCAGAAATACAAAAAAGGACTGCTTGTTTATTCCGCTAAATCATTTGCTAAGGAGATGCGACAAAAAAAGATGATGTCGGAGTCGATCAGCAGTCTGTGGCAAGCACTGTCAACATAATTTGCAAATTGCACTAGTTGCAGGCTTAAACATACGCCGTGGTAAAAAATTGCCTTTATCTCCTCCCCTTATTTTTTTTATAAATATTACATTAAGAACAACATAAGAACAACAACTATTTAGAAGGACATTTGAAAGCGGCTGCTCAATGTTTTTTGTGGACATTAGCGATGTGGTCACTTCTCTTAGGAATTCCTAGTGGTAACAGTGATACATATCAATGCCAGATTCACCGGTACTAGCGTAAGCACATTACAAAAAAAATAAAGACTGCTTTGACATTTAAAATATGTGAAGTGCTTTCCCGACCACTTCCTTACTCCCAATGCAGTTGCTTTTTTTGCGATAGCTTAATCGGAATTCCAACCTTGTTCCAACTGCCACAATATTGTCTGGCAACGCAAGCCGTATTTTATTCTCACACACGTTTACATGGTGACTGAAAAGCACAATGTGGGGTATATAAAAGCATACTTCTTTTTTCAGGATCGTATCTGTTGCTGAGCAACTTCGAGAGGAACACCGGAGATAGAGCTGATCTTATTGGTGAGGTACTTCCCTCAGGCAGTGGCATAACGCAGTGCGTCGAGTTTTGGTACGACATCTCTGCAGACAAAGAGACAAGTCTCACGGTAAAACCAACTCCTTAACGTTCTCATTCCCTTTGATTTTCATGTACGCGTCGCTACGATCGGGCTCGTATGTTGGTACTCGTATAAATTGAAAGTGAACAGTTGAGATAAAAAACTTCGATAGAACAAAAAAAGTGCAGCGGTATTACAACGTCACATGATGCGTTGTTTTTAAACTTGGCGTCTCACCTCAATAACTAAACGAAGTAGAATAAATAATTTCTCTGCGTATTTTAGAGTGCTACATAGATTAAAAAATCAGCCACCCATGCAAAGAGGTTAACTGTATGCCTTTTTTATTGTTGCCGATTATCTAAGTGTTCGTGAATAAATAGCTGGATTTGAGACTGTTGTTTGTATACTTCATGGTGAAATCACCGTGGTGGCTCGGGAGCATGACGTTGCGCTGTTGAGATCGAGGTCGGGGCTTTGATTCTCGGTATGGCAGCCTCATTCAAATTCGGGCGGAATGCACATAAAATATGCTCCTGTTCCAGGCTTTGAGTGAACCTAAAGAAACGGAATTTGAAAATATTATTACAGAGCCACCCACTAACACTACATAATATTCCACTGTGGAGTTGTGAGACATTAAGCCCCACAATAAACTTCAACTTTACAATGAAAGAAAGAGCACCTAGGTAATTTTACAGACAAAACATAGAGTTGTTTCCGCCGCAATGTCTTTCGCGCAGCCAGTTTTGTTTTTGTTTCGCATGTGAAATGAAGCGAGTAAACTTGGAAAAACTTCCTCAATATTTTGGAATGCTACTTACGAAACAGTTCGCAAAAGATCACTAAACCCTCCCCTTCCTGACCGTACGATGTGACGACATCTGTATATTTGTGTGGCTGCTGAATTTGCGCCCTGCAACACACGGTGTAGCTTCTGCCCTGAACGTGAGCTGGGCAGGCATATTGTAGTAGGGAATATTAGACAGAAAAAAAAGATACTTGAAATGAAAGGGTTTCAATTTGTCTTGAGAAGCAAAACAAAAAGAAGTAGGCAAAAAGTAGACAGTGATGGTGGCGATGAACATCTGCCGATGCAAAATCAAAAGAATCGCTGAAAGTGCCCGACGTACAATACGGCCCCAGTCACGACTGTTCTGTTCCGCACGCACTTTCAAAAAATAAAGGAGGCAAAGAAAGATCACTAACTTTCTCTTTTACGGAGTAAAACCAAAATTTACAGAAGTAGCCTAGAAAGTGAGGCTCCACAAATATTTGATCTCTTCGAAGACAAAATCGTAAGCTTCAGGTTTCTAATCTACACTGTCATACTAATGACACTAACATTGAATTATGACAGTCCATGAATAGCTAAGTTGATACAAAGCTTACACAACATAGTGGCATTTTCTCAACGTGAATGTCGCCAATGTACAGTCGGAGTTATCACAAGCAGAGCGCCAGGTCATTTTAAGGGTGCTGCAATACATTCCGGAGCATGTACTATCTGTACATGCTCAATAAATGTATGCATTCATCTATATATTTAAGCATGCATAAATAGCAGAGGAACTTGGCCCGTGACGAAAGATTTCAATGAGCGACGAATACGCTCACCGCTATCATTCTGATTTGAGTGTTGCTTGTTTTGCTGGCCCCAAGTCACCCAATAAAGAGTTTACTTTTTAACTATGGTACCAGTAAAGTTTGTTCTTTCTCATTGATGTTGTTGAAATCTCTTCAAGAGTATAATCGGCGTTGACGAAGTAGGAGACAGGTTGGAGGTAACAAAATTGGAGATATATTGTAGCAAAACAAATTGCACTGTCAAATGCAGAGTTTTTAAGAGAATACTGATGATAAATACCGAAGTAAACAACGCCTTACTTTTATACTGTTCGTAAGTTCGAGCATAGAGCAACTGTATCTGCATACGACCAAATGAGTCTCACTGTTCCACCACCAAGTGGTTACGGCCCAGAGGCTTACATCGTACGGAGTCTTAATGATCTATCAGTTTGGGCATTACTGCCTAGACTGAAATTAGACTGAAAGTAATGAGTTTCGTACAGCTTTCAAATTCATTTCTGTAAACAAATAAAAAATTGGAGGTGGCAACTGCTGGCCCGCCTCGACATTCCCCTAGCCAATGAGATTACAACTCAATTTAAGCCCCCACCAACTGGGTTGCGCCTGATCTCTTTAGCAGAGTTGTTAGATTTTAGGCAAGCATCCGGCCCTCTTTCCCATCATTGCTATCTCTCTCCTATTCCCATGCCCTTAGCGATTAGTCGCTGCGTGGGTGCCTCTAATTTCTGTCGTCACGTTTTTGCAAAATTGGCCCGCAGGCACGCTGTCATAGAATAGCGGAAGTGACACGCGCACCGGCAATTTACAAGCGCTGCGTCAAAGGAAGGTTTTTGTCGAACGTTACGCTGCTACCTCGCTGGCCTCTATGAGCCTTGGACGACTGGGCTGTTTTCCCGTTGGGGAAATTTTGGCACCATCTGCGTGCAGGTCATAGACCGTGTGAAAAGACCATCGCGGGTCCTTTGCAGCAGGCTTTAGACATGACAAAGGGGTGGGTGACATCATCCCCCCCCCCCCCCCTTTGTTGACGGTGTCATCGCTCCCACTTTCATGGGCAGGGACCAGTTGGTAATTACCTTTGTAATACAGCGCTTCATGCGCAGTCAATTATCGAGCAGAAAGAGCCGAGAAATTTTTGTATGTTTTAGGGTGTCACGCCACCCATTCTGCATGTTTGGGAAAGGAGCTGCTTTAACAGTACTTCATTAAAACGTGACACTATTGCGCAAACAACTGCATTTTCATAATGATGGTGTTCTTAGGAAAACTATTCTATGTATAGAAAAGTAACAACAGAAAATATTGAAAATTAACAGGAGCAGAGACGTTATCCTCATGTAACTTAATGTAATCGCAGTTGAGTACAGTCTCTCTTCAGATAGATTGTGACAGATTGTGGTAGACTTTGACAGAGCCAAAAAAAGATAAAAAATAGATTAAGCTTTGGCACTAGCCTTGTTGTGTACTATGTAATCTTTTATTTTTTACTCTATTGTCTTTCCTTTAGAGAGGCTAAATCATCAAAAACCGGTCTCATGGTCAAACAGATGTTATTGGCGTATATATTTTGTTTTCGTTAGACAAGTTTTAAAATCCGAATCGCTTTTTGCTCTCACTACCCAATTTCTTCGCATTCAACTATTTTGTATGTGTGCTATGAGCTTCGACGATATAAAGGAACAATAATAGGGTGAAAACAATTACGTTTATCTAAAAAATAGAACACAAATTATAGGGTGTATGACACAGCGACAGGCACGAAAAATAGCTTCACCTTTCGCAGAGTAACAACGAAATGAGTTTATCAAGTCAAGTAGCATTATTTATTTTTGTGCAGCAACATTTACATTCACGGTTTCTCCGCCAAGAAATTTGGCAAAAATTTAAAGGTCGCTGTAACGGTCGCAGGACTGATCCACTAAAACTCTAGAACTCATTTATCGACATGATATCAACTTAAGCCACTTGGAAAGCTTTCATGGGTGAATGCGAACACTTTCTCTTTCATGTACCAAAAAAATCACCCACGATTAGGATACTCCTTAGTGAAAAATTTGAGCGCTCATCATTATCATCCCCCATTGTTACCCTCTTTCTTTTCCTCTTCCCCTTCCCTTACGTAGAGTAGCAGGCCAGATGGTCCATATTCCGGCCGACCTCTCTACATTTTCACATCAATAAACTTCTTCTTGAGCGCTCATGTATATGTGTTTTTATTTCGCGACATACTGGCTGCTGCAGAGCAATCTGTCTCGTGCGGCACGTTGCAAACGGAGCCATGTGTAACGCGACTGCCACGCTAGTGTGTGGATCGCGAGATCAAGCGCGTGAGCGACGCGTGGGCGCGATGCACAGCAGCCGCCGCCGACAAATCTGCCAGACGACGCGCGCTACTCTGGCGCCATGTCGTAGCCACCGTCGGCGCACTACGTTTTTCTTCTCACGCTTTCGCCATAGCCTCCTCTGCTTTGCGCCTAATGGTTCCGCTGAACCCTCCTCTCCGCTTTCCTCCTCGTGTCTTTCATCCTCCGCTGCGATCCGCGTTCGCGTTCATCTTTCGCTGCGCTCGTTCGCTTGGTTACGCCGCCGACGATCGCGGCGTAACCAAGCGAACACTCAATGGCTAGGCTATTGTTCTGTATGAATGAAATCGGCTTTAACTGATTGTGTAGGTTTACTGCAACGAGCAACAATGTAAAACAGAACTGCTGGTATTGGCGTCATCCTCGATTTCCTAAAGCTGCGGCATATGACAGGATTTTATGAAAGCTATTGAAATGTAGAGTGCAATTATTAGACACGTAACACAGAACCACGGAAAGTTGGAATACATACAACAAATTGCGGTTTGCCAACACTGTAACAAAGACTACTCAGATTACAAAGAAATTGAATAATAAATATACAAAATTAGAAATCATTGAGAACTTCGTACCTTGTTCGTGATGTGATACATTTGATGAAATTTTCATACCTTGTTGTTAATATTATTATTACAAGTTGCAGTGCACGTTTATGAACTAACGTGTTTACATTTCATTTACAATGATTGCTTGTGCACTAAAATAATGTATCAAAGTATGATGCATCATGTATCTCATGTCTCCTAAGAAGGAACTGCTGACTGTTTATGTTGTATATTACTTTGGGTTGTAAGATGTAGCGTGCATAGTTTCTTATTCTTTTTAGTCACTGTAATTTTCACCTTAATGCACAACGACCCATATGGTTACGTTATCGTTATGCTGCATTCTACTTACCGGCACATGTGCCTTTGTCAAGCTGTCGTTCCTGATAGCTTTTATGGCTTTTCTCCAGTGTCATGTACGTAACCCGTGACACAATACATTCTATTATTACAATTATTATAATTATTACTAAATATATTACTGTTAGTACTGCTACTACTACCACTATTATTATTATTATTAAAAATGTAAATTAGGTCGCATGAGAGCGGAAATGACTACTTAGGATAACGCAGGAAAAGATTGAAACAAAGTAGAAGAAATGCACACCGAAATCTTGGATGTCAGGCAGTCCTGGCTAATACGCGGCACTTCAGAAGAGAAATATAAAAAAGGTACAAGAATTTTCCTTGTTTTACTACTAATAGGTCATCATACAGTTTGCTGTGAAGAATACCGAGATGCATTCGAAAAAGTTAACTGTGAACATAGAATGTCATGCTTCCACTTTATCTCCTTGTAATGCCTCAACTCTGTTGCAGTTTTGATGGTATTGATCATGCCGTATTTCGGATATTAGCGAGGATAAGTATTTTCGATAGCTATCCCAATAAGCAAATACTTAAAGCATCGACCTTCATGCATCGACGATAGTGAACTTACCAGCAAATATGAATGCGCATCTATTTACATTGCGCGCACGCTGATACATTTGTTTCCTTTTCAGTTGCTAGCAACCAATATCGCCGGGAAAGCACGCAAAGAGGATCACCTGTGGACGCAGAACGGTGCCGGAAAAGGTGGCACCTGGAAGAAGGCACGAGTTGCAGCACCACGAGGGAGCAGGGTAAGGCAGACAAGTTTTCAGCAGGCTACTTACGGCATGTCAATTTGCCCGGTTGTGAGCGCCACACGAGCAATGTCAATTTTTTTTAAATAAATCAACAAATGAAGCTCGTTAAGTCCGTACTCTTGCTAATCAATCACAGTTTCAAGTGCACGTTAATGATTTGCGCTAGAAAAATGCGAATGCTGCTAGCCTCGGTGAAGTCTATATCCTTCCTGCGGCGGGGGGTACAGCGGCAGCATCTAGCATGCAGCCGGTGTAAGATGCATGTCGATTCCAAGATTTCGCGTCATATCGTAACCTTCACAGTTGTTCTTTTTTAAGACCATACAGAATTTTTAGTAATCGCCTGTGGCAGACGGCATAATTATGGTCATTGAATTGGAGGCGCAGTGGACTTGCACGCAAAATCGAAATGCATAAATGACAAAAAATTTATCGCTAATAAACTTTCTTATTAATTACTTTACCCTACATATTGAAATTTACGAATTGCAGGCGGCGAGTTAGCAAGGCGTGTCCACATGGAACGAATTTTCAGGATAACACCAGTTTTGAGATATTTATTACAAGAGTACGCGACGGCATACATGAGCGTGCCGGTTATTTTTGTGCGTCAATGCATAAAACGGTGGTTTAGTAAAAAAGCCAGTGGAACGACAAAGCATCTTTACCGCATGTTTCATGGTGCATATCTAAAAACGTATGCGATGCTTATAATTCGTTCCAAGTGTGGACCTTGAGAACTTGCCCGTTACATTCTCGTAAATTACAATATGTGCCGTAAAGTAGTTAACCCCTTAAGTGCCCTATTATTCTTACCTAAAGTGACCTTATTTTTGTTTATTGTGGCTCACTTTCAAACTTCACTTCATCCAAAACCTTTCTAAAGCTTTTTCAGTCAATTTGTTTTATGTCTCAAGTGTGAAAACCTCCGTTTAACTCTTCCCTATGCTGTATGAATGCATTTGTCATTGCTAGAAATGGTACAGTTAGAAACGAGGACATATGCTTCATTTTGCCTTGTTTAAAAATCAGCTATGCGGCGAAGCAATGTTCTTTACCATAGACAAAGTCGAGCAGCGGCCTTCTTTTGCAGGCGTGTCTCACGTCCGAGCTATAAGCGGAAGACGACAGCGTTAAAAGTCCGCTAAAAGGCGCAAAAAAAGCATGGGATCTTCAAGTAGCGGTTTTTGAGCGCTGACAACACGGCTGCTATATATTATGTAGAACAGCAAGATACCGCGGTCTTCGAATCACTGAAAAAGTGCTAACATATACGTAGGAAAAAAGACAAGAGAGAAGTAACCTCGCCTTTCAAACTCTGGCTCTGCCGTCGTCTATTAGAACTAAGCGGACGTGAGGAGTCTGTTAAAATCACTTTGAAAATGGCATTATTGCCGCTGAGGTGTTGCGCTCGTCCAAAATACTATTTATCGTATACCAACAGCTCCAGAGGCCTTATTCAGAGCGGGGGGGGGGGGGGGGGGGGGGCTTCAACACATAGGAACAGTTAATTTATGAAGTTCAGTAGAAAATGTTGGTAATAAGGCAATTATTCACTTCAATTTCACGTGCTAGTATTTGTCGGCTGCTTTGAGTAATCCACCTGAAGGGCTCAAATTACGCTATCTGCAATAGGCTAACAAAAAAAATTCTGTATAGTCTATAAAAAGTCGGAAAGATACAAGGTATATTACAGAAGCCACAGACGCATTGAATTCGAAGTATTTATGCGCTACAATAAAATGGCCACACTTTGTCTTATTTTATTGGAACTAATGTCATATCACTTGACCGTTGTGTTGAAATCAAACTTACATTACCTTGCTATAGCCTATTAAATTCATCTCACCAGTAGCTTTTAACAACTAGTTTGTAAAACATGATTTTTTGCAACTTTAGAACACACACGATTCCGTTTATCGTAACAGAACGCAGTCTGACGCACAGGTGACTCAATATCTCATCGCTGTGTTTCTCAAGAAGTTACCCTTTATATTTCATCTAGCCCAAGGTGTAAACACAGCCTCGTTGTACAAACCAATGTGAAAATGTATTGACTGTTATGTATGTACACTTAGCAATTCTTGTGGTGTTATTTGGCATGTGTTACTTTTACATTCTTTACAACAATGTTTGCCTCTTTATATTCACACTTCTTAGCAAAATCGTGTTTTCTTGTGTTGTTACGCTATTTGAGTCTATGGCACAGCTGATATATATACGTCGCTTTGACTATTAAGTACTCTCTATCGCGGGAGTGTTCATAGGTACCTGGGACCACGTTACGCAGACAGAGAGAGAGATAAATGAAAAGACAGACAAGGAGGTTAGCCAGTGTAAATACCGGCTGGCTACCCTGTACTGGGGAAAGGGGTAAAGGGAATAAAAGGTGATAGAAGAAACAAATAAAAAAAATGAAGTAAGAAAATTCGCGCAATAAGGCGACCCTACGCGCCATAACGTTCAAAGCCGGTCGCACAATTCAAAAGCCCTTAAGAACTTCAGCAGAGCCCTTAAGGCCTTGAGTGCCAAAGCCCGTCTAGACCAGTGTCCTAAAGCTTTTTCCTCTCTGAGGGTACGATTGTCTAGTTTTTCAAGTGCAGATATGCGGGTTGTAGTCCCAGGTACCTTTACTGTGGTGGCTCACAGCAAAAATCAAAACGAAAATTAAGATTTTGCAGCTCACTTTCGGCGTTTTTTACAGCTTTTTTCTATTTTTATTGATTGCGTAGTAAGAAACATAACAAACAATCATTGAAAACGATAGGCATAAATTGGTATCGCGAATGACATGTTGCGTCATTAGACGTTGTGGAGGTATGCATGACAAAGAAATAGCTACAAGCAAAAGACTTTGCGAACCAGTGCAAACACGAATTTGCTATCGCAAGAAGAGCGTGCCCCGCGTATCTGTGGAGAGATATGTTCTTCGACGATATCATCCTGCTGGTATTAAGGGTAATATCAGGTAATAAAAGGGTAAGCAGGGTAATATCATCAGCAATTGCGATTACATAATAAAAGCAGCGGAAGAATTATAGACTGACCTGTAGAGTGCCCAGAGCAGCCAAGCTACTTTCATTCGAAGTAGTGATGGAAAGGATACAGAGGCTCCTTAATAACTAGCGATGAAGTTAGAAGGGCCTTGTTTGACAAGACCTAGGGGACAAGCTGCTGGAGAATATGGAGTAACACTCGAATTTAATAACAGATGGAGGAGGTATCGCTGAAAAACTTGCGGCGCTTTATACGCAATTCCTGATGACTTCAAGTGTATCAGAGAACTGAAAGAATGCCAACATTATACTAGTCCATAAGAAGGGAGACGTTAAAGAATTACAAAATAATAGACCCATTAGCTTGCTTTCAGTACTCTACAAAATATTCGACCAAGTTAATTTTCAATAGAATCAGGGTATACCACTTGATTTCAATCAACCAAGAGAACAGGCTGGCTTCAGGAAGGCTTATTCAACAACGGATCACACCCATGTCATCAATCATGTTATCGATAAATCTGCAGAGTACAATAAACCTCGCTATATGGCTTTTATAGATTATGAAAAGGTATTCGATCCAGTAGAGATACCAGCAGTCAAAGAGGTGTTGCGCATCCGAGAAGTACTGGAGGCATACGTGAATACCTTTGCAAATATGTATAAAGATTCCACAGCAATCTTGGCTCACCACAAGAAAAGTAGAAAGTTACCTACCATGAAAGGAGTCAGGCAAGGAGACACAAACTCTTCAATGCTATTCACTGCGTGTTTAGAAGTATTCAAGCTCTTAGACTGGGAAAGCTTAGGAGTGAAGATCGACGGCGAATATCTCAGCAACCTACGGTTTGCAGATGACACTATCCTATTCAGCCACAACGGGAACGAATGACAACAAATGATTGAGGACCTTAACCGAGAAAGTGTAAGAGTGGGGTTGAATATTATTATGCAGAAGACTGACATTATGTTCAATAGCCTGGCAAGGGAACAAAAATTCAGGATCGCCAGTCGGCCTCTAGAGTCCCGTAAGTCTAGGACCCTGATCATGAGAAACAAATTTACAGAATAAAATTGGGTTGGAGTGCATACGGCAGGCAATGCCAAATCCTGACTGGGAGCTTACCACTGTCGTTGGAATCATTGGAACATATGGGGCTGAAACGTGGAGGTTAAGAAAGAAGCTCGAGAACAAGTTAAGGACCGCACAAAGAGCAAACTAACAAAAAATGTTAGGCCTAACGTTATGAGACAGGAAGAGATCGGTGTGCATCAGAGAGCAAATGGGAATAGCAGATATTGTAATTGGCATTAAGAGAGAAAATAGAGCTAGGCAGGGCCATGTAATGCATAGGATGGATCACCGGTGGACAATTAGAGCTACAGAATGGACACCAAGAGAAGGGAAGCGCAGTCGAGGACGGCAGAAAGGTAGGTGGAGTGATGAAGTTAGGAAATTTGCAGGTGAAAATTGGAATCAGCGCTAGACAGGAGTAATTGGAGATCGCAGGGAGAGGCCTTCGTCCTGGAGTGGACATTAATATAGGCTGATGATGATGATGATGTTCTTCGAGGCTGAACACGACCGCAAGCGGCCCAGTAGAATGACCGGTATGGAAACCCATCAGGACTCCTAGCTAACTGCCTTCTGTCCCTAATGTGTCGTACAGTGTCACCATCTGACTGAATTAAACCATTTGACAATCATTGAAAGAATTACCGATATTCAGTCGTGTAACAGGTTTACCATCCGAACTGCCTTCACCTGGCATTAGTCACAATGACAAGAGCACATAAAGCGTATGGCAGCGCCGTTGGTCCCTTCTTTGTTTAATCCGTCGCAAGCCAGAATACATTGAGCCGCCGTGGCATAGGCTACACCAAAAAAAGGATGCCTCACAGATAAGTCCGACGTCTGTGAACGTCACGTTGAGGACGACGATCTATATTTCCATGCTTGAGAACAAATATATATTGATTGCTACGGGAAATATGGACGCTGGTTTACAGCGCGATTCCACGATCAATTATTCGCGGTCTTCGCGAACACATCTTGAAACCAAGGAATATGATGCAAAAGCGAAGATCACCAAGATAATTATAAAGAGCTCGAAAGTCGACAGGCACTTGGGCGGAAGCTTGCAGTGATGCGCTCCAGATTAAACCAATTGGGCTTGGAATATTGTTGTGCTTCCCATCGAAATACGCGCTACTGACGGCGTTCAACAAGCTCGCGATCTTGACTTTGCCTACTGTACTCAGAAAGCTTGAACTTATTGAGCACGACGACGTCACGCAGGATGTGGATCGTTTTACCGTAGGCAACGGGGGCATCTTTTGAGTTATGAAAACTGTTGTCCGTGAAGGGTATCGCACCTAATTTGCTTCATGCTACAACAGAATCCACAAAATGCTATTTCGAGCGGCTATGCTACCTTCAAAAACCTAATTCAAATCATCCTTACAGTAGCAGATGGCTTGAAAATTAAGCACGGCAGGGTATGTATAAAATCAAGCCAAAGTAAAACAGCGACATATGAGATCACATCTGCACCACAAACACTGTAGTGCACAGTACTTACAAAAATTTTGAACGTTATCTCTGCTGCAGAAGCAACTTTGTTCGAGAAAGCCTCCGAGCACAACCCTCAAACGACTACAGAAACATGTGTGGGCAATGTGATGAAGAAAAATGCCCGTGGCTTCAAATGTACGCGATTCTCGACCCCCACAAGCCTCTTCGTAGAGATATGATATCGTCCAAAACCATCCTCAGATATTCACCCTTATTGAACGCTTACAGAATTCATCATTAATTTATCCCACACTTGTGTGAATTCTGTTTCCAGTGATTTATTCTGGAGAAACCATCTTTGAGTATACCTGCACTTGGATGTGATGATTTGCAATCTTTGGCATGTGACTAATCAAGTTTTGCATGATCATGCGCGTGCACTTGAAAGAAAAGAAAAAGAGCGATAAGACAACCGTTTACAGAGCAATTGCACGTGACCCAACAGAAAAAAAGGCAAGATTACTTTGAAAAAAAAAGGTTGTTCAAGTAATTAAATGACGTCACATGTTCGTTGCAAATGTTGTTTATAGAAAATAAAATAAACCTATGAATGTTCAGTTTACGAATCGGTTGTTCGAAATCCTGCCGATCACATTGAACGTACAGGGTCGACCCCATCTAAGGTGAAAACCTCATCAGTATTCAAGTCGGTAAAACTACAGCGTTTATTCTGCTTCACGAGTGAAATGTTCATTATACGATGTGTAATCACGGTGTCGATAAACACAATAATGATTTTTCGAATCATGTACTGAACATCAGCTTCTATGATGTCTTGAATACTAATGAGGGATTTACCTTAGATGTGGTCGACCCTGTACATCTTTTTATGTGCGGGAGTGACATGTAAAAGGCATGCCCAAATTAAGTCGATTAGATGCGGAACAGATGGCGCGCGAAGAAATTCACCGAGCACATTCAGTTTCCAGATATAAGGAGCTTCGTTTGTAACGAATATAATCAGAAGCGGTTAGTTTACTAGCAGAGGAGTAGCATTTGGTGCACCTTATAGAATCACGAGCTGCGTGCGATACGTTCCTAATACCGCTGCTTATATACAGGTGCTCGTCTTTATTAGAGATGTTGAAAATCCGCTTCCAGAAAAAAAAAACACCGAGTAGGGAATTGTGGTGCTTCTAACTAGAAAAATTTGGTTGGAAAGTAGAATGGTGGCACTATAGACCGCTCATTTGCGTCGTACAGCTTCTGCCTCGAGGCCCCAGCTACACGTGTATTTCATGGTCGGTACAGGGCGATTTCCTTTTTCGCATTACCCTTGGCATAAGAACTTGAGCGGGCACCTAAACCAAATTCACTAACGAGAAAGCGGTATAGGTTAGTTATAGGGCAAACGACGCATCGTACCAATCATAGTAGACGAAGCACCGTGCGTCAAGAGAGACGCCACCGCAAGACACACCGACACAGATACATAGATGCAGTGAAGTCCCGGTTACTCAAGCGCAGCAGCTTTGTCGCAAAAGTCAGAATGTGTATCTCAATTACATTTATACAACCTCCTCGCATTTATACTGACGGACAAGCGGTACAGGCCAGTTGGGGCAAACGACGCATCGCAGCAGGGGCAGACGACGCGCGGCGCGGGACGAAAGACGCGACTGCCGCGCCGGTAGTTCCAGTGACAGCCGCTGCGGCCAGGTCTGCCAGGGGGCGCGAATAGGGAGCTGCGAGACTGAAGTATGTCTAAGAACGTTGGTACATAGTGCATAGTGAACACCGCAACGAGCAACATTTCGCGAGCGTAGATGGACGCGTCCTCCATTATGACAAAATCACAGGTGAGCTAACACAAGCGCACCACCACACGGATCGAATGGCATACATCATCATCATCATCGTCAGCCTATATTTTATGTCCACGGCAGGACGAAGGCCTCTCCCTGCGATCTCCAATTACCCCTGTCTTGCGCTAGCGTATTCCAACTTGCGCCTGCAAATTTCCTAACTTCATCATCCCATCTGGTTTTCTGCCGACCTCGACTGCGCTTCCCTTCTCTTGGTATCCATTCTGTAACCCTAATGGCATACATTTATTTTTAAATGAGGCAAAAATATAACGCCGTCTAGAGGACGGCAATGCATATGTTGCCGACATTGGCAGGATATTAATTAATAAGCAAATCAACTGATAATTGCACATTACCATGAGGGTTATTTGAATTTTATATATTTAGCTTCCTCAATATGCAGAGGAGAATATTTTTAGTGAAACTCAGGTTGAAATCATGTTGTAAGTTGTTCCTTGAAATACACGTGCAACAGGGACGCTTTAACGAAGACTCTGGGAAAGTCTTGTTTACCACGCACAGGCAGTTCGCGAGAAACGTCACATCAATAATTTGCATTTGTGATTGCTCAGGTCGTAAGTTATGCTAATACAAACATCATTGCGACGTACTCCAAACTGAGATAGCGCCAACAATTAGGCAAAAAGCTTGTCTTCATTTGAAAACAAGACCGTGACAACATAATTTTTTTTCAAATCCTAGGGCACATGCAGATATTAAACTAGCTATAAATTTAATTCACACCGTTGTCTTTTTCTGTCCCACACAAGCTCGTTTTCCGGGGAACCGTTGGACCAGCATCAAAGGCAGGTTACATCGCGCTTGACGACATCTCCGTCATTGAGAACGACCGGTGCAAAACGCTGCCCAAAGGCGCCGGTCAAGAACCCGTTGGTAAGATTAATTTTTTTTTTGCGGTAAGGCTTTTTTTGCAAGCGAATCATGAGGTGCAATTCAATTCCGGTCAACATGGAAGACAGTTCACGTTGACTGTTAAGTATCTCAAGCAATACTGCATCTCTGCGATTCGTCTCTGTGACATCCCGCCACCTCGCGTCTGCCAGGAAAAGCTAAGAAAAACATGTGGTGTAGGTGTGTTTGAACACCTGGTGTGTGCGAACATTCGAAAAACAGTCTAACGCTTACATTAAGTACATAAGAAAGGTGACCCTGTTTCCTTTTCCGAAGGCGACTGCATGGCGACCACCCTGTTGAGCAAAGTAGGCTGCATCGTTTTGACATGGACACTATCATCTCGAAGCTGTATTTGTTGCCAGCTTCTTCAGAACTGGAATGAAAGATGGTCGCTGTACGCTTGCCTATCTTTATTGGAGGAGAAGTAAAGAGTTAATTCTGACAAGGGTGACTCTGATGGCGACCTGTCGATGCGGCCCCGGCATGGTTATCGTGAAGGGGCAGCTGATGTCAAAGCCACTGAATGAGAGAGCTCATGGCAAACACGTGATCAAAACAGGTAGAACGCGTTAGCAATGTTGCTCTTTGAACCAGTTTTCGCCATACTCGGTAAAAAATGACTGCTACAAGCGTTGCAAACCTTGGTCGCTAGGTTAAAAATGAACCGTTTTATGCCCTGAAGCGTGACAGCGTACAAAACGGCTTACATCACGAAAGCCAAATTTGTATCAAGAGCAGCTATCGAAGACACCTATCACATGAATTACTTTGTCACGCAGTTATTAACATCTGTGCGCTTCTTGGTGTTATGCCTCCAACCATGCGCGTTATGTAAATGCTAAAGGGGGGTTCTGAATGGTATCGCCTTTATTGGCTTCATAGAAACGCCTTGAAACAAACGAAGGTACGTTGATTGCTATAATAGGAAATTACACTCCTCAAATCGTAGTATTTTAAAAATTAACGATGCACCTTTCCACCGAATTTTGGATGTGTCCAACCATCTTCCTCACGACGCTTTGGATGTGTTTTTTTTTCTTTTCTTTCTCTGGGAAGCATCTCTTCTGAGCTGTGACTTCAACGGAGGGGACCTCTGCCGGTGGTTCTCCAAGGTTCAGAACGGGGCAACAAAATGGGCATTCGGGCCACCTGAGGGCTCAACACTAGGTCCTGTCCTGATGCCCAAGAATGGCGAAGGTTAGTAAATTTCAGGAGAGAATGACGTTTTCGTCTTTTTATTTTAATGCGAAGGATTCATAGCAACTTTCTGGGCACTTTGCGGCCAGCAGTAGGTGCCTTCATATTTTTGCTCGAGACTTTCTCGAAAAAAAGAGAAGAAAATGCGGTGTGTCAAATTCGCAGTAGTCCGATGATTCAACAAGTTATAACACAGACAGATGCGCTACACGGATGAATAATATAAGTTTTCATGAGAGCCAGCACTTTGGGACAGTTAGCTTCTGCATTCTGTAGCCGCATAACAAGTTTAATATACTTCTTTCTTGGGAGATTACGTTCCTCCCTCCTTCCGGATGATGACTAGCGCTTTGAGGCATTGTACAGCGTTTGGGGTTGGCACAGTTTACACAATACACCACCTTTGGGATCGGGTAACGAAACAGGCTGTAACGTTTCCTACCTGAGCGCAACAAAACACTCGTCACGCCATCGTCACTGCCGTCAAACTGTTGTCACCGTAGCCGTAGTCTGTGCTTGGCTTGTGTGACACACAAGCTCGTGTCACATAATGTCACTTGCCAAACATGTTGCTCCATCTGGTAACGCTTTGCAGAACTTCCTTCATGTCAGATGGAAATAACTTCACTGATGACCTTACGCAGTGGGTACGCAATGCATCGTACTGGTAACAAAACTGACAATTGGGCGAGTCGGTGGAGCTTAATATTAAGTAACGCGCTAAGCAAACACTGGCAATAACGAAAGAAGTAACGGGACAAGCGCTGAACTCGCAACTAATAGGTTTATTGGAAGTAAACAATTTAATAAGCACAATCAAGTTATGTGATCTCAGAAGGTAATTTTTGTTGTTACTCAGCTTTTACTTCACTTGCATTATTTCGTTTCTTGTTTATATTATGTTGTGTATTCGTCTGTTGCGCATCTGTCTGTGTTAGTAGTCTTGCCAAGTTTTTGAATTTTCCCTACCTCTTTGTTTATTCTTTCACTTCTACGCTTTCCTCAATTTCTTTTAACTTATTGGTCCTGACGTTTCATGTTTCTGCCTTCGTGCGTGATTTCAGTGTATTCCTGTAAAGAGCCCCTCTGCAATAATGCGCTCAGGGCAAATGCAAAATGAGTAGATACATAAATATATAAAGCGATAAACCAATGCATGAATGAATGAACAAATAAATAATTAAACAAACCAATAAAAATTAATAAATACAACCAGAAATGATGCCGCATGGCTAGATACCTCAAACTGGTTCCTAAATTCTTGAATCCCACAATTTATCGGATCCGCACATTTTTCTTTGTTTCACTTACTCAGTTTCTTTTAGGACACCAGTGCTTATCCTCCCTTGTGCTCGCATGTGATGGATCTGCGAGATGATTATTCGCTAGCTTTAGCGTAACACCAGCTAAATGATGCTGTGGTACACCAGGGAATACAGAATGCCCTTTTTAACGTAACAAATAAATATGTTTCACGCCACATTGCGCTTGCCTGGAGTGTTTTGCCATGAGGACAATGTAGTATTGAAATGATGGTAATGATGGTTTCTAATGTCATTCACTTTAAATCGGCTTCATGACAAATAGTCACCTAGCCTTTGCCAGCTATTTATGCCCTACCATGTTGTATTCTAGCCCTATGCCTATATGCTGTATCCCCTCAAATTACCTATTCCTATAACGATCACACATTCATGGCTTCTCTGCTTTTTTTTCATTGTTATTCTTAGCGTACTATCGCGCTCTCTATTAGCTACAATGCGAGAGTACTTTGCCACGCCTTTCGCGTTGTAGCTTATACTGAGCATGATTCTGCCTTGCTTATGTTGACCGCTGACCAGTTAACTCTCCTGCAAGATGTGAATCACAGCACTGCTGGAAGAAGCACGTTACCTGTGGTTCTGGCTGGGTCAATATCTTGGCAGTCTCCTTACAATTGGTTGATTGTTAAAAACTTTGCGCCTCGGTACTACATGTCTCTTTCGGTGGCCAGCGATGACGCAGCACAATGTGTTCATCGCAACGCCTTCGCAAAGGCCATCCTTTCAAGATTAGGCGGCGGTTATCGTTTTTCTACAGGCAGTCGCGCACATGAGCTGAGACACAGCGTAGATGCCGTGTTCATTCCACCACATAAGCATTTTGGACTGAAAGACATATGTGAAATTCGAAGCAAAACTGAAAGTCGGCAGCACTGAGATGATCTGGCCATATATATATATATATATATATATATATAAAGGCTTTACACTTCTACGCACCTCTATGCACAAAAGCTTGAATATTGATTCAATAATTCATTGATTAATGGATTGATTGAAGGATTAATTGATTAGTGGTGTTTATCATGCAAAAGCGACACATGGTGTAAATGAAAACGTGAGATTTAGAATTTGGTTTGACATATTGCACGTGTATACTGCGCAGGTGGCATGATCTACGTAAATGGATCGATCCTGCTCACCAACAATAACAACGTGGACCTCAGGTCGTCCATCGTGGGGCCTCAACAAGAAGCAGGCTGCTTCTCCTTCTGGTACCACGTGTTCGCTGGCCGCGACACTCAGCTGGAACTGTACCAGAGAAAAGCAGAGGAATCCGACGAAGCCTTGACACAGTTCAGGGTGTTGTTCAGGCACTCGGACCGCACGATGGCAGACCGGTGGTACAACGCGCGTCTTACTGTGCTTCTCGACGCAAAGATCAACCAGGCATGTGACACAGGGACCACGACGCTGTTGTCGTTGTTCCTTTAAAACCTACTTCCATCACGGCACGTTTCAGCTTTTGCGAATGTGGAAGGCACTGCTTTTCAGCCGCTTGAGTAAATGTGCAAGTAGCAACCTTTGCCGTATCATGTAAGCTCTGTTTTTATTGCTTCTTGTTTCTTTTACTTTTTACTTTCCCTATTTTATCCTCCCTTTACATTACAAGAGTGTAGTCATGAAGTGGTAATGACAGGACGATAAGTACCAGGGATGAGCACGAGCGCTAAGTTGCAACTGAGGTTTATCTTGAAAATACAATAGTTTAAACTGGTCTAGAGCAGATACAGCAAAAAAAAAACACCATTTGTAGCAAGAAAAATCTAAGCGGTAATAGTTCAGACAGTGCAAGAGCATGAATAAAGTATGAGGGCGAAAAGAACATAAAAAATCATCACGATCGCCAAACACACCATGCGAGGAGCTTCCAAAAATACTCAGCTTTCCTTAAGTTCTTTTTTTGGAATAACATTCATCCGTGCAATTGTGTTTACTTTCATCTCTTGCTGTGTGCAATTGCATGCAATGCTTAGCTATATCTATGACAACAGTCACAGCTGTAATCTGACGTAGCTTTTTATGTTTATGCACTGCGCTGCTCTCAAACTATGCAAAACCCCAAACACCTAATCAGGCGCATTTAGGCAGTGAGACTACACAGCGATGACGATGTAAGATGCTTGTAAAATATGGGTGTGCAAATATTCTAAATTTATTGGTAACGAATCGAATATTCTCCTATTTGATTCGGTTCTAGAAAGAATTAGTCAGTTTTTGATTCAGTCTATGAATGAACTAGTATTTTTCGAATGGTTTTCGTATAGATCCCCATGGTCGACTGCTCACAATTAAACCTAACATTGAAGCAAAACTGCGACAAGTTTCGCGACAGCTACTGTGGGCAATAACGTAATGCAGCACAAGGCATCTCTCAGGCAGCCAGACATTCTTTGCTATCGTTATCATTAAAATGTTTAGACATGCCATTCAGCAGAGGGTACTGTTTAGTACTATATACAGATGCAGCACGTTTGTCCTCCGCTATGAATGTGAATGAGTTTGTTCACATCACACTTAATACAACAGTGCCGCCATAAAACGCGAGCATTACAACTAAAAAAAGCACATTTTCTCACACTGTAATGACCACAGAAGGCCCTAATTTCTTATTTGGTCGCAAAGCTTTACAGAGGCATTAAATGGCCAACAAGGTTCTCTTTCCAAAGTTTATCTTATGATGCGTGATTACGTATGCTCCGAATAGCCCTGTGTTTGTGAACAAACTGCTCAGTTCTTCCTAATGCTTTTTTGGGACTTCTAATAAAGCATGCTTTAGTTTTCACAGCGTAATCCACAAACTTTCAACTGTTGGAAATATTAGGATGTCGATATTGTTTCTACATTATTGGTGAGAAGGCTGCGCATTAGTCGCGAACTATTCGAAAAATATTTTATATTTTATTCTTACCACATCAAGCACTATTTGATTTGTACTTGATTAGATTCTCTTCGGGCACTATTCGGTGCTTATTCGATTTGGTTTCAAAAACTGATATTCGCGCACCCCTATTGTCGAAGGAAGAATGAGATTGACAGGTGTATGCACACTACACGACATATATCTAGCTATAGTTAAGGATTTCCCACGTATTGTGTAACATAGGCGCACACTCGTTCTGGAGGATTGGCCAGGAATGGGCACCCACCCAGAGACCAAAGGCCTAAATCAAGGACAATGAAATTCAAATGACGTAAAGTTCTTTAAAAACTACAGCGCTCTGGGCCTCAAGTAATGGACTAACTATAGATGTGAGAAAAAAACTACGGCATTTATACCGGGTGTGTCAGCGAACACTTTCAAAAATGTTTAAAGGTTGCCGGTAGCAGATAGCAAAATTCTAGTTCATGAGCTGGTCTGCTCTAAGAAGTAGACATTACTTGCAAAAAATGAAATGTATAATCGACTAATTAACAAGCATTCACTAAATAATTTTTTCACTAATTAGTTTGTGGCCCATATTGCTATTTGCAAATTACAACCGTGGAGTTGGCAAGGCGGACCCACATGGAATGAATTCTCATGATGACACCAGTGTCGAGATATTGATTCCCGAACTTTGCGGAGAAATGCACTGGCGTTCCAGTTACTTTCTTAAGAAAACGTGGTTCATGTACTGAAGCATAAAAGTTTAACAAGACGTTCTTTTATGCATTGACGCACGAAAGTAACCGGAAAGCCAGTGCATTTCTTCGCAAAGTTCAGGAATTAATATCTCGAAACTGGTGTCATCCAGAGCATTCGTTCTAAGTGAATCCGCCTTGCGAGCTCCACGGCTAGAATTTGCAAGTTGCAATACGGGCATAAGGTAATTAGTTAGAAACTTAATTATTGAGATTGTGTTAATTAGTCAATTATGCATTCCAATTTTTTGTCCAAGTAATATCCACCTCTTGAGTAGACAGCTCATGAACTAGAATTGTGCTGTCGGCCACAGGCCGCCTTAAAACATTTTTTAAAGTGTTCCCTAAAACACCCTGCATTTAGATAAAAGGGCAAGCAACTGCCTGCAGATTTCTACTTTTTAAAGTGACAGTACAATAGATATAGTCAGTTACTTGAAATCGTTAGGTGTGATATCTACTGAACATAGCCTTAGGATATGCATACCAATTATACTGTAACAAGGCTGTCACGAGCAACAGGTTTATTATATCGCAATAGAGATATACTGCCCATGAAAAGTAGGACGTTATTATATAACTCACTTTTTGTTTCTAACATACGCGTACAATACTTTCTCGTATGAGGAACTACAACGTCAACTAATATAGGAAGGCTCGCACGTAGTCAAAACTAGATTATTAGAATTACATCTAGGGTTTCATCGTACACCGCAGCGGCTCCTCGAAGTATGGTTTAATCTCTATGGAAAGCGTTTAGGATTATTGCCTCAGTAAAACTTTAAGATAAAACGGCGTCGCTGTTCTGATCTAACTTTCCTTGCAAGATTTACATTACAGATTCACATATACAATACATAACATTGGAAGTGTTGGAATGCGCCACCACACCGTACTAATTACGGAGAGCAGATGCTCAAACGTACCATTACAAAACTGATAAATTACTATTATGGTCGTGTTAGAATATCTAACCGCACTGTAATTTAAGCGTGTTTTTTATAGTTCATTCCCTTGTGTCATTTTTGTTTATTATATAGTCATTGTATACAGTTGAACATGACTCACAACCTTGCACTTTACTACAGCGTTGTATAAGCGAGCATGGAAGTTAATTTTTTTGTTCTGCTTCATATTACTAATATACCTGTACTATTTGAGTGAAATGCTTGTGCATGCATTATTTTTTGCTAATACTTGCTCACTTGTCAAAAGTTGCTGTTAAACGTTAGGGGTGTGAGATCTCCTCAAGCTGCCTCATCGGCAACTAGGCTTTGGAGGTCGCTGAAAGTCAAGGGCTTACGGCCACCAGAAGGAACCTAGTAATTCAAATTACTCTACATGTGACCAAAATGAAGTTTTTCCACCTCCTCCTCTCACCCCTCGATGCACATTGATACATGAACAAACTGATTGATTGATTGATAATGAAGTAAATACAGGAATCCACTGAATATAATGCACTGTTTCACTAACAGGTTGGTGTGTTTAGAGATTCTTGTGAGACGACACAAGATATTCAGGCTTGATGTAGAAATTTATTTTTAACAGCCGAGCTGTTTAAGCCGGGCTTAATGTGTCAATCGCGAACAGAAAATATGGGCCGACCCTGGCGGTTGTGCAGAAAAGGTCCAAACGCATTGGTAGATAACCATGTGAACTAGCAAAACTGACTCTGGCTAATAATCAAAGCAGGGTTGGGACTACTCAAGCTTAGTAAGCCATCGATAGCCAATTGATAGCCAATGAATAGCTAATCGATAATCGATCAATAATAAATAAATTCCGGAGAATGCTGGTGATGACTTGGTAGTGCTTAGCCTAGGCCAAATACGTGGTCAATACCTTGCGATAGCCAATCAATAGGTAATCGATAATAAATCAATAATAAATTCCGGAAAATTCTGGGGATGACTTGGTAGTACTTAGTCTAGCCCAAAATCCAGGACTAGCTAGGTGCCCATCAGCTCCGCCGTCTCTTTAGCATTGCACCTCCAGTGCAGGTTACGCTACTTCATTTACTACGCGGGACACAAGTGCGCTTACTGACACTGTTTCTTCGATGAGCAGGCAGGGAATATATAACGCGATTTTCTGGTACTTGCATTTGGTGCAAATAGAAACTTGCTATACATAATCACAAATATCTCCGCCGAGATGCCACCTGACCCAGCCGTGGACAGAAGCCACATCAAACATGAATGGGTAGCCAAAAAACCCGTGCTTAAAAAATAAGATGAGGAAAATAAGATGATAGTAAGAGGTGAAAGTTGCAAACGTATCCATAACTAGTTATCCTCAACATGTTCCCGTCGGATGACGGTATTGGCAAAGATATGTGCGAAACGACACGTAATTCTCAAATGAGAGTATCGTATGGCAAGCTTCAGGGGTGCAAGGAGGGTGGTTTTGTTGTACAATTATTTTACAGATAGTCGGCAATGCTTTGAACGCCTTGGTAACACAATGACGAACCATTCTTTGTTTCTTTTCTTTTCTGATGCAGTTTGCTTTCTTTTCAACACTCGCCCATAACACGGCAAATGCAGCTGTAATCGCTTTAGGGCCACTCGATTACACGCCAGGTGCATGTGACGTGTTTACGGACGCAAAGGGTAAGCCTTATCTGTATTTAAATCTTTACTTTTCTTTTTTACTTCCTATGCTATCCGAATGAAAGACAAGTCACTCTGCATTAAAATAAATAAAGACTGTACCGCCCCTCGTTAGGGTCACATTCAAATATGGTAGCGTGAAATCAGGTGAGAATTACGGATTGAGAGGATTGCAATGTATTCCTGATGATCAGCGGGCCATTGACTTCCTGTGCGTTTATCATCATGAAACTGAAATCCAACTTTGCCATGCAAACGAAGAGCTGTGTCAAAAATTGCGGGCGCAATTTTTTAAGGGTTTCCCCATATTTACGTTCCGGTATACCGCAGTGTAGCTTTTCCAGAAGCAGGAAACACACACTATTTTGCGAATAATTTTTAAAAATTAGGTTAGGGATGACTGCAGTCGAAGTGGGGAGGCTGCAAGAAACATTCTTCCACTTATTGCATTTCATTTACAGGCAATTTTAAAACATACAATAAAAAGGGGAGGATGAATTATCAAGGATGTTAAAAAGTGCTTTAGCACACCCAAACAATAACACATAATGTGACTACAAAAACACAAAAACAACTATATTTGGGCACTTAAAGATAACAGAAATGCGAGTCACTGTGGAAAACCATGTCCAACAGAGTTTAAGCACATATCTGTTTTAACTAATTAACTAACGCTTATTTTAGATATCCGAAGGGCGATTGGGAGAAATGAGATAACGGCGTGTAAACCACAAAGAAGTGCTTTACGGTGATGAACGTTCTCTTTTATAGCGGTAATGGATTGTGGTCTAGTTTGCAAGGCTTTCAAGTTTACTAATATTTTCCTCACTTTGACTCAGGGTACTGCGATTTCGAGTTTGACCAGTGTGGCTGGATATCTACCGATGGTTGGAAACGCGATGAAAGGCCATCTGAACTTGACGATCTCCATCACCATATACGTTCTGGACCTGTCAATTCTGGTACGCAAGATTGTTATGGTTTATCTTGTACTTCCGGACTTTATGATTGAAATCTATATGTCAGTAATTGGAGCGACAGAAGAACTGAAGTTAGCCACTTTGCTATCATTTCCCGGTTGTGCGCGCGCAAAAAAAAGGAAAATGATACCTAAACATGTGTGGAATCCTTACGTAATTTCTTGCGCAAATTAGATAATGGTACGACCACGATAACAGCATGACAACGACAATACCGATGACTGCGCTATGACAAAGGCAGCATGACGACGACACCTAGAAGACGGTGTGACAGCGACGACGGTGACATGGCAACCACGACCCAGAGATCACCGCGACATGTTGACAGTCAGACGACAATGATGACAGCATCATGCCAGCAGGGACATCACGATGACCACGGCGTGACAACACTTCATTAACTGATGTCTCAGACAGCGAATGGGTGCCTTTGTGAGAGGAGCGCTGAGAATAAGCGCTGAACTGCAAGCGGCGCCGCGAACCATCGCGTTCACATTGCCGAAGATGTAGGCGTATACCTGTTTTCTGGCCAATAATTAGGGCCATACAAATTATGATTATGCGAATTTTTTAGCTCTCATGTCCCATAGAACGCCTGCCCCTGTGCAAAAACTTTCATCGTATGCCTTGTAGTCTGTTCAACATAACATTTTAGAAGGTGCTTCTTGAGCGTCACACTTGAGTGTTATAGGTTAAACGTTATATTAAAAGAATAATGAGTATTAATTATGATTCCTATAGCTTTCGCCCTATCTTGAACTATAAAAAGTTCATTCTTTCTCTCTATATATATTATATTATATCAGTATTTTTTTCTCAGCCTACTAATGCGAACTATTCAAAAAGGCGCACTGATCGCGATGTTTTTTTTTCCGACTCAGTTTCCTAGGATATTACCACTCTGTGCCCTAAAAAAATAGATCATTGAGTCATAAAAAAGGACCTGAGCGCGGCAATATATAACTTTTATTTATCAGCTTCTTCCACAAGGTCCTCGTCCCTCAGTTACATTAGATTAGATGCCTGTTGCGAAACAGTAGGCCTCAAACGAGCTCCGAGTAACATTTCACCTGCGTCTTCGCCTTGTCCACATTTCGGAATAATCCACAAGAATAAGCAACCTACTACAGACGCCCCGATGGGGCGCGACAATGGTATACACCTGATCATTGAAATAGATCATCGAGTCATAAATTTGGACATACCCCATGATGTCGCTCAAATTCAACCACTTTGTTTTCGAGCTGTGTCCATGGGAGTTTGTAGTTTATATAACGCCCCAATCTCTCCAATGCTATTCACTGCATGCTTAGAAGTATTCGAGCTCTTAGACTGGGAAGGCTTAAGAGTTAGGATCAACGGTGAATATCTCAGCAACCTTCGGTTTGCAGATGACATTGTCCTATTCAGCAACAATGGGGACGAATTACAGCAAATGATGATGGAGCTTAACCGAGAAAGTGTAAGAGTGGGTTTGAAGATTAAAGATAATGTTCAATAGCCTGGGATGAGAACAAGAATTCAAGATTGCCAGTGAGCCTTTAGGGTCTGCAAAGGAGTACGTTTATTTAGGTGAATTACTCACAGGGGACCCTTATCATGAGAAGAAAACTTAGAGAAGAATAAAATTGGGTTGGAGTGCATACGGTAGGCATTTCCAAATCCTGACTGGGAGCTTACCACTGTCGTTGAAAAGAAAAGTGTACAATCATTGCATTCTACCGGTGCAAACATGTGGGGTAGAAACTTGGAGGTTAACAAAGAAGCTCGAGAACAAGTTAAGGACCGCACAAAGAGCGATGGAACGAAAAATGTTAGGCGTAACGTTAAGAGACAGGAAGAAAGTGGTGTGGATCAGAGAAAAAAAACGGGGATAGCCGATATTCTAGTTGACATTAAGGGGAAAAAATGGAGATGGGCAGGCCATGTAATGCGTAGGATGGTTACCGGTGGATCATTAGAGTTACAGAATGGATACCAAGAGAACGGAAGCGCAGTCGAGGACGGCAGAAAAACTAGGTGGGGTGATGATGTTAGGAAATTTTCAGGCGCAATTTCGGGGTAATTGTCCGGGTAATTTTCAAGGCGTAAGTCCGGGTAATTTTCAAGCGCAAGACCGGGGTAAATGGAGATCACATGCAGATCCCTCGTCCTGCATGGACATAACTACAGACTGATAATGATGATGATAACGTCCGCTATTCCCCCACAGAGGACTTGTACTTGGCACCTTCTTCCCCCTTCCCTACTGCCTAAGCCAACGGAACAATTGGCTTTCAGTCAATAAACCAAGTGTCATGTGCCAGTATACATAGCAGTTGTGGATGAAAGTGGCAGTTAAGCCACCTCACCATTAATCTCGTATTATACCGCTTTTACACGTCACAAAGGTCATTCAGCGATGAATCCCCGAAGGAGATTCTGAAGGAGATTGACACGGATTGAAGAGCCGGAGATACCCAAAATTAACAAAACATGATGATGATGATTTAGTAGCATCCCCTTTGAAACGGGGCAGTGACAAATAGTCCCCTAGAATGCTTGATTAATTCAGGTATACTGTACACCTTCTTTTCTCTAGGATTTTTGTGTACGTCTCGTGAATCTTTTTTTTTTTCCTCCAAAATCTACCTTTTACCGCTATAGCTATGACTGTAAGAGATCCGGTCGTATCAATCTCTCCCCTGCTCTTTTTCCCACCAATAATCCAAACGTCTTTTGCTTCTCGACCGCTGACCGGTTGACGCCTCTGTCCCCTTTAAACCCAAGCGACTCTGGAACCTGCATCTTACCAACGGTTCGGCAGAGGGAACGGCGTTCCTTCTGTAAACGTTCCACGGCACTGAACAGACGCACGCGCGTACGCAGCACATCATGAAGGATGAATCCCTTCTGATTCCATGAGTTTTTCTGAGTGGTCTCCGGATTTTTGCTGCAGCGTACACATGCCTCATCTAGTTCGGAATATTTGTTCCGGTATGAGTTTGTCCTTAGAAAACCGGCTCGTACCTCAAAGAGCAAGTAACTGCCCTTTTTGTTATGGCACCGATTTTCCATTCTTGAAAGAGTGAAACAATGAAGTGGCATGGACGGAAAGCCAGCAGCCAACAACTGCACTGAGGAGTGGTAAAGTGACGATAAGTCGGCGCCATTGGTGCTTGACTGGTGCTTGTAGGCTCTGGTTCATACGACCGCATCATCACCATCCCCATCATACATCACCTAAATGCTGGACTGGTAAACATTGGCGGGGGATTGTGCTGACATGTAATAAAAAAAAACTTAGGCGCGGGTTTCGTGGTAGCACACGAAAGAGACAGGTATCTAATACCCTTCGAAGAAATGTACAGTTGCGAGTTTTTTAATCTCACTGTGCTGAAAGCAGGACTGGAGATACAAATGAGGGTCGTGATTGGTTTTTAAGCTTTAAGCACTGTGGGAAATTGAAGAGCCACAGGCAGTCAAAACGATAACGCAATATGCAGTGTGCCTCATAACGAGCGTAAAAGTAAAAGTAAAGATCCAAATTTAATTTTATTTACTCTATCTCTGTTCATTTTTATCACAGTCTACGTTCTAAAGGCCGCTGAGCTCTCAGGCAAAAAAATCACTACCGTGACCAGTCCAGAGTGGCCAGGTCAAACGGAGCCCCAGTGTCTCGAGTTTTGGTACACACGGACCGGACCAGCGGGCGCCGAACTACAGGTCAGTATAAGACATGCATACCATTCTCCCGAATGATTGTGATACAATGTACGAATTTAGGCTCCTTCTACCATTTTACTTATGTTGCGTGATGTTTTACATAAAACAGAAATTCTGGCTGGGAAAAAAATTTCAGGACATTGAAGAAGGGGGCACCACAAGATTGCGGGAAATGCACACGCAGCAACAATAAATCAGTAAATTGTAATCGTATAGTGCCACCCCCTTTGGCAGTGCAAGACGACTGGCTTCGAACAATTTGCTGAAACAGGCCAAGTCAGTAACAACCGAAGTTTGTCAAAAATATTTACATCGTAGATACCTTGTGGTGCTTGTCAGTCTGTTATTCCAAGTTGGCTACTGCTTGGGTGCTGTGTCTTAAGGTAAGTCATTGTTAATAAAGTCTATATGTATCCCACAAAAGCTGTGTTCTCAAGGCAGGCATCAAATTTGCCTTTATCCCCGCCCCCCTGTCGATGAACTAACTTTGCTTTCGCAATTAGTGGCTCCTACGGCAGCTCTGATATCATTCACACGTCACCAAAAATGTAAGCCTTTGTTCCAATGTTTGTCTGCAAAAGTTTTTTCTCGGGGTTTGCCTTTCTGCAAGCACTGTCTGGCTAGAACTGCGATAGTTTCGTTGACTGAACGACCCTTCCTTATATGGCTATTATAATTCTTATTGTAACCTTATGAATAAGAATATTTTGCTTCTATATATTTCGGCACTGACTTCTCCAGGTGGTTAAAATTGTAACGGGTTCGATATAAATAAGATTATTTTATTAAAGGATTGCTTTTTAGGGGCGAAGCTCCTTATAGCGGCACCCGTTCCGTCCCCGTCGTCGTAGTAGAAGTGTGTAACCAGTAGTGTGTAACCAGTCTGAGAAAAATGAGAAAAAAAATTCCGAAGTTGTGTCCGTAGCGCGGAATCGAACTAGGGACCCCCAGCTTCCGAGCGCGCGGCGTTAGCCCACTACGCCACGAAGCGGACATGGACACACGCACCACGATGGCAATAAATACCCAACATTAACGAAAGGCCGCGTTTCTAGCGCGTTTCTAACGCGTTTGTGCTAGCGCGTTACGGCCCGTGTAAGAAGCTGGTGTAAGACGCTGTGGCCTCTCCGCCTTACCTTCAACGCGTTTCGAACGCGCTGCCCAAAGCGGTGGCAAGTCAAGTTCAAGTCGAGGAGCGTTTATGAATACGGGGGGTATACCTCTCAGCAGTCATGTGATGGCGTCGGCAAACGCGGTGCACGTTCCGGCATGTGTAAATGGCTGCGTAAGACGCTGCGCCGCTCCCCCTTACTAGAGAGTACTGCACGTTTCTAACGCGTTTGTGCTAGCGTCCCCTTAAGCGGGAGATCCGATGATTCCCTCCGGAGCTTCGCCCACTCATCATCATTCACCCCGTGGATATGCTGTGATTTTTTTGACTAATCCGGAACAGCCACTTGTAACGGGACGTTTCTTCCACGTAGGCTGAGCTGCTGGTCAGCAACAAGAGTCAAGTAATTTGGAAAAGGCCTCCCACCTTGGAATGGATGCTTGCGCGAGTGCCGATCGTGCAGAAGAAGACCTTTCAGGTTAGTAGCACAAAGAGCAGAGCTTCTGAACGGGGGACGACCATTGTATGCGTTGCTTCAGCGTAAGTTTTGTGACCCTTTGTGGAGCCTTTCGACCACTTTTGTTTTTTTGAGTTAACAAAGTCCCCCCGACAAGCATACTAAGGGCAGTGAGCTACACCTCGTGAAGGTATTTTTAACAATCGCTTGGATAACCGTAATTCCAAAGAGCAACCATGTTCTATTTACACCCTGTCGCAAAGATTTCGCGGTGATATGATGGTAATGCAGCTGTATTAGATCTTCGTTAGTTTCCGAGAAATCTGTTGCAGCACAGCGCTCCCTAAGCATTTTAGTCGCAAACAAATCCACTACATTTAGTGAGGTTATGTTGCCACTGCCGAAATTCATGACTCCACGTCGCCAACCCATCTTCGTAACCCTAATTAAATGACACCACCAGGCAGTGTTGCTTTTGTATAGCGTAGGGCTGTGTGCATTAGCCGTGCGCCCATCGCTCAAGCATTGTGTCGCACGGGAAAGAACGCCACGCCGTAATGAAATGATAACAAAATTGAAAATTGGCTTGCTGGTATGAAAGCCTGCAATGCCGTTGGATTAGTTATATGGACGCACAGGAAGAACATCCCCCACACACACTACAGTCGGACATGAACACTGCGCTGCATGTGCATGTCCTGTTCCTACTCTGTGACCATGTAGTAGGGTCACTACATTAAACGTCTTCTGTGAATACGGCCCACTGCTGGACCGAGTGTGAGGTGCCTAGTTAGCAGCGATAGCAGTTGGGCTTGTTATCGCGGCACCCTACCCAAGTGTATGGAAGGGAGCTCCCTAACGGTCATTTCTTCCGGTTGAATTCTTTTTTTCACAATACTTGTTACTTACTTAAGAACTTGTTACCGTCTTAAGAACACTAGAAAAAGAAATACATGGATAACCAGAGACATTATTCATGCAAAAAGAAGATTAAAGCGAAGGCGTCAGGTGCTTGCAGAGTGTGGTAGCCCACATTCCATTAATGTTATCAAGAATTTGAGCCATGAATTGAAGCACCTTTTAAAATGTCAAAATCTGACTTCTTCAACACTACCTTGTTATCAATCTTTAAAAATGCTCCTAGTAAATTCTGGAGCTATGTCAACCCCTCGCCTGTCACTGACTGTTAGGATAATACTTTAGATAGAGCTCAGTCTCTTAACGGTTACTTTTTTTATCGTTTATACTAAAGATTATTGCTCCTTACCTAATTTTGATGAAATTACCCATCAACGCCATATGAATGACATTGAAATAAATGAACAGGGTGTATTAAATCTCATATTGAACATCGCTAGCAAAAAGAGTCGAGGACCCGATAACATTCCTAATGAGTTTTTGTATAGATATGCAGAGTGGACCGCTAAATACCTAAATTTCTACTGGATGCTTCCATCTGCTTGGAAGTGTGGGAAAATTGTTCCGATTGACAAAAGTGGTAATAAATTGGCTGGTAATAACTATGGACCTATTTCATTAATTAGTACATGTGCGAAATTACTAGAGCATAATGTCTCCAAACAATCCTCCACATACCTCGCTGATTTCATTATCCTAGATCGCTGCCAACATAGTTTCCGTAAGTAGCCCGCGACAATAACTCGGTTGAATTAACACATGATCTCACAAGTGCCTTGAACGAACGCAAACAAGTAGACATAATATTCCTTGACCTCGCCAAAGCCTTCAATAAAGTTTCCCACCCTAAATTGCTGCTAAAGATTGATAAAAGTTTCAAAATTCCGATGATCACTAAATGGTTTTCATCCTTTCTCTCCAACAGAGAACAGTATGTTGTGCTTGAAAACTGTCGTTCTGATCCCTCAGGGGTACTATCGGGTGTACCCTAGGGTAGCGTTTCGGGTCCGCTCCTTTTTTAATTTTCAATTATGATATGCCCAATATTATTGTCACGACTAAAGAAGACAACAATGTGAGGGACACGAGCGCAAGCATGTATCTCTCTGAAGAAGATAAAGTTGGCGCGGCCAATTATTTTTGAGCCTTGAATATAGAGCTTGTGTTTGTTGTCGCAGCGTCGTTGTGTGCGGTGTTCTTCCCATCTTGCGACACATTCGCAGAGAATACAATCAAATCGTCTTAATATGTTTCTGTTTTCCAGCAAGTGTACGTCGGTTAGAATATTTGCTCAACTATGAAGACAGTAATAGAAGTGCAATGTTCCGATCCATACCTCATGTTACTTTTGCCAAGTAACATGATGATGTTCCATTATCTCCCAAGGAATGTAGCACTTTGTATGCTCTTTCCGTACTTTCCACTCCTGTAATGACTCATTGTGGGTTGACCGTATTAATAAATTGAATAAATAAATAACTTCTATTTCCAATCGTGAGGGCAGGTGGTGTTCCGAGCCACTTTCCCGGCCCCGGCATGGCGGACGCTCAGCCTGGACAATGTGGCTTTGAGACCGGAGCCATGCATCCATCCCGCTAACTGCGACTTCGTCGAGGGCCTCTGTGGTTACGTGAACAGCTTCAGACGAGACTTCCGCTGGCTCATTGGCCACGGCCGTCTCGAAAATCCTGAGCTGCAGCCAAGTGTACCCATTCCTCAAGGCACGTATGTTACGTTACCGCTAAGCCTGTTGTGAGACATCAGAAGTCATAACAGTGATAGAGACCTGACTAAACGGCTGACGCAGCTCTAAAGCTGGTAATCGTAGTCGTGTATACAAACGAATTCACCATAGAATTCTGTCATGTATTCTCCTTTTAAATGACAAATATTCCTTTTGTTTTTCTCTGGGCAGGTGTTTTCTCGTCATTCGCTTACTTGGACCTGTCTTCGAATGCCTTCATGTATTCTAGGCAAGAAAAGACAGTTGGCCTGCTCAGCCCTTTCTTTGATATAGGTGACGACCAGACGGCGATCGGTTTCCAATACTTTAGAAATGGGCCAGGTAAGGGCAAGTCTCTTTCAACTTTGCCGTTCGTTTTCTGTAGCCAAGTGCAAGTGTAACCAAAAGGCACAGGAGTATCGACAAGCGCAGTCGTGAACTTTCAGTTGGATCTTATTGACAGAAACCGTGCAATTGTATTCAGCTTCTAAAACCGGATTCTCACAAAAAAGGCTAGAAGAGCTTATAAGAGCCCATAATAGCAAATTGTGACGTTTTGAAGAGCTTGTTTGTGACGTAGTTGGTGTTCACTAAAGGTCCTGTTTAGACGGAATACACAGGCACAAATCAGCGACATCAGAGCTAACTTTGTTTTAGGTTCTTAAGTAGAAAACACCGGTATATATATTTTAGGTGACATCTCGAGAATGTAACACGAAAGTGACACATTATACGAAAGGCACATAATTAGAACAATCAGTTGCTTAAGATGGTGATTTATAAAACGTACACTGTAATGAAAGCTCGCTGATGCAGTTTTATTCTTTCTTATTAATATAATATGCTTTCATTGCCTGGCGTGAAGTTTTATCTTTGCTTTTAATTCAACTCCATTTGTCATTCACTTTCTCGCCTGCACATATTGACTGAACGTCTTGGGTACACTTCTGTTATGTGCTCAAAAATGAAATATTCTACATTATTATGGAGTCATCATCAATTGTATCGTATCATACGGTTGGAAGTGTTGCAAAATAGGGCAGCTCGTTTTATTTCGGCTCATTACTCTATATATGCAAGCCTTTCAAAGTTTAAAAGGTCTCTTGACCTGGATACGTTAGAAAGCAGATGCAATAAAGCCTGGCTTACTTTCTTCCATAAACTCCATCATCATCAAAAGAGCCACATATCAACAATAGTTAAACCTGTGCTACGTATGTTTCCACGTCATAAATGCAATTTTAATGTTAAGCCTCCATTCAGACACACTGACCTGATGAGATTTTCTTTTTTATCCTCGGCTAATAAAGAGTGGAACAGCCTTATACGCAGAATTACCTGTAGTACTAACGCTGAGCAGTTTATTCAAGAATTAAACGATGTTGAATTAAATAAGTGAGTGATAAGTATGTACTCACGTTCATTGGGGAATTTCAGGTCTTTAGTGCATATGATGGCGCACTACGTTGAATGTGCATAACATTATATTTCTTGTATGTATTGGGATTTCTTGCTTGTATTTTCCATGCCCTTATGGTACAAGTGTATAATGCCTTATGATTACTGCCTTGTACTTGTATCTATGTTATGTATTTATACTTTTGTGCGTACATGATATGTACCCTGCCCCCCCCCCCCCCTTCATATGTAATGCCTGTGTAGGCCTTTGGGGTATATAAATGAAATTAAAAAACAAAGTGCTCCAAACAGGGTTCTACGACAAACCTTCTACGTCCTTTCATTCAGTTACGTTGATGACAACCGTTTTTGTCATCGATGCGTCTTCGTCGGCGTCAGAATGCGTTCCCATCCGAAGCTTCACTATCACCATAGAGTGACGAAAAATGAACCTTTGTCCACAGCGCCACCACTACGATTTCAACTCAATGTCACTGCAGCAAGTCGCACATGTCAGCCTGCCATTCTAACATCTCAGCTGCGCAACAACAGCGCTTGACAATTGCAGCAAGGTTTTGTATGCCGCACAAAATGCGAAAATGCGAGAGCGCATGTATTTCGCATGTATTTCGGAGGTGCATCGCATCAAAGTTGTTCTTGACAAGATGAATGTTTGCAGGTGTGCAATTATTCGATGGCATGCTCGTCAAGACAACGTTGACCGCACAAAAGAGACGTAGATGGCAATTATAATGATCAGCCTCAAACACGGCACATAACCACAATGAAGGATGTGATAATCAAGCGGTTAGTGCTACGTGACGCGTTACATGACGCCATGGGGCAAAAAAGGGCGTTCCACACCTGCACGCCATGCCTCTGAGTGGCTCTGGATTACGTTCCCAGCTATATTTCGCAAACATAAATACCCACGTTATTGGACCAATTTATGGCCGTTGCAGTAGCACAAATTGTCGTGCATCGCAAGCGTAAGGCGAAGGTTATGAGTTTGGTCCCCACCGGAGACAAGTTATGTCATCGTGCACTTTCATTTCCTTTTTCTTCAATATTTTCTACATTTAAATTTCAACCACAGCTAACTAGGTGCACCTATACTTTCCTTGGCTGTGCTGCCTGTTGGCTTTATATCGTCGAGATTTTATAATTGTCATTTCCATATTTGAAATACTTTTTTTCATTCCTATTTGAGCACACTACAGTATAAGATATATAGTATACAACCTGCCTGTCTTTAATTCATCCTTATATCTTTCTGTAATCTGTACCTCCTTAATATGAATTGAAGTGCGGGACGTTTTCCTAATATCTCATAACACGTGTGATAGAACAAGAAATGTGCTTATAGATAAAAGCGCGTGCAAGTCCTGCATCACAAGTTTGATTTTTCTTTGAACCTACGCAGATATCGCCAAGGCAAACCTGTCGGTTTCCTGCTACTCCGATGGCAAGCCCAACAGCATCGAGACGCAGTACTCAGCAGAGCTGCACGAAGTCACCGAGTGGACTGAGCTAAATGTGCCGCTCAAGCAAGGCTTGAACTGTCAGCTTGCGGTGTGGGTCATCAAAGGAGATGGCACGAACGGGGCGATCGCTATTCATTCTGTCAAAGTGCAGCAGAAAGGTACTTGTCGTTCACTTGTGCTGTTTGGGCCTCTCTACCTCACGTTTAACTAACTTTAACTCTAACTTACGCAGCTACATTGGTTCTCCACAAGGAAAGTAGAAAATTACCTATCAAGAAGGGCGTCTGGCAAGGAGACACAATCTCTCTAATGATATTCACTGCATGCTTAGAAGGAGCTAAACATTTCGCCAGAACTACCTGTCTGGTTGGGAAAACTAATTAAGACTTAAAGACTCACTCCAACGAAATTCAGAGCCTACTGGGCTCCTTCGGTAGGCGGTATTCTTCGCAGGTGGCAGTGTGCAGCTTTTAAAAGGCCCCTCGTAAGAAAGGAGGAAGGAGGAGGCTCCGAATCGTCGGGTTAATAATTTCCCTTATTTGGTTAGAGTCACTCTGAAGTCTTAATGCTTAGAAGAAGTATTCAAGCTCTTAGACTGGGAAGGCTTAGCAGGGAGGATCAATGGCGAATATCACAGCCACCTTCGGTTTGCAGATGACATTGTCCTATTCAGAGACAATGGAGACGAATTACAACAAATGACTGATAACGTTAACCGAGAAAGTGGAAGAGTGGGGTTGAATATTATTACGCAGAAGACAAAGATAATGTTGAATAGCCTGGCAAGGGAACAAGAATTCAGGATCGCCAGTCAGTCTCTATAGTCTGTAAAGGAGTACGTTTATCTAGCGTATTTAATTACAGGGGACCCTGATCATGAGAAGGAAATTTACCGAAGAATAAAATTGGGTTGGAGTGCATGCGACAGGGTGTTGCCATTTCCTGACTGGGGGCTTACCACTGTGGTTGAAAAGTGTACAATCATTGCATTCTACCAGTGCTAACATATGCGGCAGAAACTAGGAGGTTAACAAAGATGCCCGAGAACAAGTTAAGGGTGGCACAAAGAGCGATGAAACGAAAAATGTTAGGCCTAACGTTAAGATACAGGAACAGAGCGGTGTGAATCAGAGAGCAAGCGGGGATAGCCGGTATTCTTATTGGCATTAAGAGAAAAAATGTGGAGCTGGGCAGGCCATATAATGCGTTGGATAGATAACCGGTGGACGATTAGAGTTACAGAATGGGTACCAAGAGAAGGGAAGAGCGGTGGAGGACGGCAGGAAACTAGGTGGGGAGCTGAAGTTAGAAAATTTGCAGGCGCAAGTTGGAATCAGCTTGCGCAAGACAGGGGTACATAAATATAGGCTAATGATGATGATGATGAACTTACGTGCGGCCATGTATCCGTGATTTTACTAAAAGACAAGAATGTATAGTTGGTATATCGATACTTTGGCTATACGTTCAACACGTTCAACAGATGTGAATGAATAAATTCAATTAAGGTATGGGTCTTACGTACCGAAACCACCATCTGTTTATGAGGCACGCCGTAGTGGGGGACGCCGGATAAATTTGGACCACTTGGGGTTCTTTAACATGCAACTAAATCTAAGTACACGGATGTTTTCTGCATTTCGCCACCATCGAAATGCGGCCGCCGTGACCGGGATTTGATGCCGCGACCTCGTGCTTAGCAGCCCAACACCATGACCCTAAGCAACCACAGCGGGTTGAGATGGGAAGAATGCGCGTATGCGTTAACACAAAGATAACTCCACTTGCGGATTCGCGAGCCGGATTTATGTAAATTTTTATGAGCTTGATCATGCTGCTGAACTTATCATATCTCGAGACGTTTTTAGGTTCAACACAGATATTGAGATACTTGTGGCTTGGTAACATTTGATAACACTAGGAATCAATATCTCGGTGCGCATGCTGTTTCGCAGAGATCAAAGACAGTGAACTTATTTGCTAAGTAAGTCCTGCGTCGCAGCAATCATTTTATGTTACGCAGTGTGCGTAAAATGGAGTTGAATGCCACTGTAATATAAGGCGCGACCCCTGTAAAGTATACTTGGAGGGGCCGGCCGCGCTTAATATAGCATTGTAAATACTCTCTGAATGCAGCTATTAAGCTGTCTATTTTGGGAGACGTGATTATCTGCGGCGAGGAAAGTGGCATGCGTATGGTATATTCACTGCACGCCGTTTTTATTTTTTCTCGATGCATTCACTTGTTCTTTCCAATGAGAGTGAACTTGGTTTGTGCGCATCGCATAACAAACTTGTCAGATGCACGTCTGAAGTGTGTTTGGAAGACAAAGTGTGTGTGAAGACAAAGTGAAGTGTGTTTGAATGAAGTGTGTTTGGAAGACAAGGGCGACTTGAAAATCTGTAAATCTTTTGACCTTGCTAGACCTGCATGGTCGGATAATACCTAATAAATAGCTGTTATTTTTTATAAATTCTTGTGATTCGTACTAAGAGAGATCGTCCTAAACAACGGCAACGTTCTTTTCTACTTCGCCTAAGCTTTTCATCTGTAGCGATGATACATCTGTAGCGGCAACTTCGATTATGTCGCCGTGTTTAATGCTCTTACGCCTGGGCGAGTGTCCAGCTGGTTGAATAAACATATTGAAACTACAATGGCGTTTAGTATTTGCTTGAAGCTACGTTACAACGAAGTGCATTACTTAGCGACCATGCGAGGCAGACTGTATGGGCATCGGCAAAATCAGTGAAATCACGTGCATACTACGTGCTTAAAGTGCACGACATGCTCGAACGTTGTCTGTTAGGCTATCGTATTTACCGGGCAATTTATCGTATTAACCACCACGAGAACATCTGGACTAAGTCAGGTAAGGATATCGCTCGCCATTTGCGGAAACTGAACGGCAGGTACCGTAACGTTTCTATCAGTGCTGCCGTTGAAAACAGTATGACAGAGAAAGCGAAGTTCGTATTTAGGTTGCTCGCATTGGCATGGCGAGAGACCCGAACCGTGTAATCACATAATCCACTTAAAGACGGCTTGCATAAGTAATCTATCACTTTGTGGCCAACTCATCAAACTTATTTCATTGTTTTTTCTTCTGCAGATAGCACTCCGAAGTCGAATAAAGATACAGCGAGTGAGTATGTGGTTTGACTCTCGGCTCGTATGGCAGTGTCTACGCACACTCTTGAAAAAAGTTACGAATTGTGCCTAAAATAGCACATGAGGTTACAATGTAACTTGATAGGCATAACGAGTAGTTACACCAGCTGTTTGGTTTAGCTGAAACAAAATTTTAAAATATAAGTACATATGTTGCAATACTTCCTCTTCAAGTAGATTACGTGAAGAGGCGCACATAGCTTGCACTTTAAATGGCAATGCGCGAGGAGGGTAATTATTGAAGATTCACCAATTATCCTGGCTATGTATTAAGGCGAAAGCCTCATACATACGTCGAACGTCCTTGAGCGAGAACAGGCCGTCAGCACGTATCGCATAAAAGAAAATTATTGAGCTCTTCAGCGAGTTAAAGGTAGTTAAAGCGGGCCAGAACATGACTAGGCATGAGTCGATGGCTATGCGAATTAAAAAGGAAGACAAAACGAATTAAGAGGACTCAAAGTGAATTAAGAAGGAGGGCAAAGCAATTAAAGAGGAATCATATTGAATTAAGATGACTCTATACTATATAAGTGAAATCAAAATGAATTAAGAGGAACCAAAGTGAATTACGAGCCCGACTAAGTGAATTAAGAGTATTCAAAGTAAATTTAAAAGGAGGACAAAGCAAATAAAAAGAATCACAGCGAATTAGGAAGGATTACAAGTAAATTCAGAGGAATGAAAGCGAATTAAGAGGGATGACAAAGTGATTTAAGGTGGATGACTCAGCGAAAACGATAGATGACTCAGCGAATTAAATTGGTAATTATAGTGGCTGATTATAGCATCGACACTTGGGCTTTACCCTTCAACTCGTCTTAGGGACAACATAAGATACCTAGTGACTTTCCTTTATAACTCAATTTGCAATTGTGGAATTGAAGCAGAGTGGAAATCTTAAGACTCGCACCACTTACCGAGACATCCTTACCGATAACTTGAAAAAAAGTACAGTGCATTGGCGTTCCAGTTTAAAGTGCTCACAATTCGCAGACACGCACTTTTGGGAGTCTGTAAGCTGCAATGCCAACGTACTTTGTGAGCCATTGCAAAGCAAGATTTCTGGAAAGAGATGCTAGTATTATAAGACTTATGCTGAGCAAACATGGCAACACAACTGCTCGGCTTTGATTTTACAATTGCAACAAGTGACGAAAAGTGAATAATATAAATAAATTGCGGGTATTTTTGATTAGCTGCTTTAATATTGCGATATCTCATGCTCCTAAATTATGCTTGTTCAAAAATTGCACTCTATAGGCGGGACAGTGCTGTCTGTCGCAGGCAAAAACTTCAACAAAAGAAAAAACAATGCTAAAAAGGAATAATGTAGAATATTGTTTCCACTCCGCGATTATATATCATTGTTGCATTTTAGCAAAATAAATTTGATTACGTCCTCCAGTGTTTAATAATGTCGCACTACTGCCAGTTTATATTCCTTGCGGGTGATTCGGTGGGTCACATCGATTTTGGATTTACTAGATAAAGCTTGTCTGAAGAACGCTCGCTTTCTGTACTGGACGAAAGAGAGCGCAAACTTCGTGACGCCACCTGTGGCTTTGGATGTTGGTTCAGTGCTACGCCAAGTAAATGTACCAGTTATTTAGAATACTACGTAACATTGGTGAGAAAATGTCAGCTCAACACGGCAACCTTCTTTGCTTCGCCAGCAAAAATCAAGTTACTTCAGAGGCAATACGACGAAAGCTGAGACGTAATTCAACAACATAATAGGTACCTCCATATATGTATATGAGACGTATATGGAGAATTTGAGTTTTTTTGAACAACTAAGAAGCAGAAGAAGGTACTTAATTGTTGTTATGTTTTGTCCGCGTCAGCGTTTTAAATACAAGCGGTGACACTGGAGATGCCGATGATTAGGTGCGTACTGTGTGGCTCACTAGGACTGACTTCTATGCTTTGCGACGAAGGGGCCATAGGAAATTCGCAACCCTTATAAAAATAGTACACGACATTCAATTGCATCTCCACAGAACGTCTATTGATGACAACAAAACCTCCATAGAAACGCAATAGAAGTCCTACAACGGTTTTGGTAAGGGAAGTTAATATCATAGTTATTGCACCCTAAGTACGAGGCCACCTTTCTTTTTTTTTGAGTTAACAACGCACGGAGAGCGCAGAAAATAAGAGGTAACAGTGGTAGCATATCAGACGCCAGCATTTCAACACACCTTAACCACTTATTTACGAGCTCTGGGTCACCCAATACATTCAAGAACCTCAGTTTTTCTTCATAATATTTATTCCGGCAATTCATGCGCATAACAGCTAAAGTGACACAAAGTTGCAGGCTGTCCGCAGTCGTGGAATGTGCTAACTTAGTTGCGCTTGATACTTTTCTGTAAACAAGTATTAATAAAGACTGATTCCCTAATATCGAGTATAACCCCAGAGACGACCACACATGGGTTATGAGTGGGCATGCTTGCCTATTTCGCGTCGCAAGACATCACCCGAATAATGGCACACGTTTGTGCGAATTGGCCGCAATTCAAACGATAGCTTACTAGTCAGGCAAAGAAATTATAAGTCGTATAAACCTGTATACTTTGAAAATTTTCTGTCAGTGACTAGTGAGCTGATTGTGCAATTTTTTACAGTGTTTCTAGAATTTACTCCTGGTTTGTAAGTGCTCACATTTTGCACGAGGACAGCATTCCCCGTATAGTTCAGCAGAGAGCGCATGAACAAATACCACACGAGCAGGGCAGAACAAACAATAAAACACCTATAGACCCCGATCGCAACATACAGAAGGATTAAATCTTTCTTTGATAAAACAAGGAAGCAATCTTGTGCTAAAATTTTATTTATGAGTACTCGTAACAAAAATTGTTCTATGCGATGACAACCAAAGATAATACGCGTCCTTGGGACATTCACAGCGTTGCGTGAAGCGAATTGGCATATTCTTCCGCAAGTTTTCAGTGCATTATGGAGTTTTCCCGTAAAATGCGATGAGAGTTGGCTGGCTGAAAGTACTGTCACATTTATAACGGCATAGCCCAGGAGTGAAGTATCAGTGTCATTTTACTTTCTGTTATCCTCGAGTTCACGGGTTTTTGTTTTCACATCTAGTCGCGGCTCCGAACTTTTAATTGCAGCTCACTGCACGTTCGACAAAGGAACTATGTGTGGTTGGAGTTCTGACGGTGGTTTGATGACGTGGACGCTCAACGACCCGGCCAAGAAAGTCCCCGGCTACCCACGCTTTGACCACACTCAGAGGGCCTATAAAGGTAATTCTTGGAAGATGATTCTGTTAGTTTCATTGTGCATTATTTTTATGCATCACTTGGAATATCCTACTGCGCAAAAGGTGCTGGAATATTGTAAGTGCGGAACAAAACTGACTGAAATTAGCGCCACCGTTAGACAAAAAGAAAGGACGCAGGGATTCATGGTGAGAAACGGGCCCAGTGAAGCACTCCAACAATTGCATTTGATGTGCATGTCGAGCCGTAAGCTTGCCGTACATGGACTAGATGGAATGATACATCAACTCATGCCTATGAATGCACGATTTTGAGTTAAGAAGCAATGCATCGCCCCACCTATCATTGCGGCCCACGTGCTGTGCATGTTTGTGTATTCACAGGTTCGGTGTCACAAAAATTACGTTCGGCATCGAAACCAACTGACGCGGAAATTTGGCTGAAACTTGTTACAAATGTAAAACGTGATATTTTTAAAGCAGTTTATGAATAAGTAAAGTTGCATTTTAAATAGTACGTATTGGGCCAACATTGTATCGCACGTATGGAAAAAAGAACTAGCGTAGCTTGCACTGGAGGCGCAATGCTAAAGAGACAGCGGAGCAGATAGGCACCTAGATAGTCCTGGCTTTTGGGCTAGGCTAAGCACTATGAAGTCATCCGCAGAATTTTCCGGAATTTATTGATTATTTCTCGATTACCAATTAGCTATTGATTGGCTATTAAGTGGCTATCGCAAGGTATTGGCCATGTATTTGGACTAGGCTACGCACTACCAATTGTAGGTAGTGCATACAAGACTTCGTCCTGCAATAGACAGAAATATAGGCTGATGATGATGATCAGGAGGAGGATGCACCACCAAGTCATCCCCAGCATTTTCCATCATTTATTTATTATTCATCGATTATCAATTAGCTATTGATTAGATATCGAATGGCTATCGATGACTGACTAAGCTTAAGTAGTCCCAACTATGCTAATCTAGACTTAGCCAGGCTCAGCTTCGCTATAGTTCACAGGAGTACGTACCATTGCGCTTGGACCCTTTCTGCACTACTGCTAGGATCGGCCCACATTTTTTCCGACGCATCACGGACTTACGGCCGGCTTCAACAGCTCCGCTGTGAAAAACACTCGCGACAAGTCAGTACTTTGTCTTCTGTAAACGCATTATTAACGCATTATGAAAATCGTCGCTTGCGTCTGCCTCCTGTGTTCTTGCATGGTGTACTACGATGGCAGTTATAACGAGGGGGATATGCACAATCGTAAACGTCAACCCAACTGCGCAGAGAACGGCACTGATGTAGACGCGTAGGTTACTTGCCCCATTATTTACTTTCATGAAAGCCATGCTCGAGTTTTTCTTTTCTCGACTTGTACTCACTGAGATTATTTTTCAGAGACCTAAAGCAAATTAGCATGCGCACCTATAGCAAAGGGGAATACAGATGTATGAATTGTTTTTTTTTCTCGTAGATTACCCTATTGTATTAGTATCGTTATTCTGTGTCCTACCCACGTCCTTTGTTCGTACTGTTGTCGGCATTTATGAGGTAGAATTGTTTTTTGCAGGACTTTTCTTTTTGTCATATGGGGCACCGCTATTTCTGCTTGTAAATTTCTTGCTACTGCTTATTTTTTTTAATTTGTCAGGTCGTTTTATCTTCGTTGAGAACAAGAATACTTCATACAAAAGTGCTGTACTCAAGAGTCCTGTTTTGGATGTACAATCCACCGACGGTGCCTGCTTGAGTTTATGGCACATTGCTCAGCACACCTTCAATGGCAGGTGAGTGACAAGATCTGAAAGGGTTGTCTAAGTTGGCGCTTAACGCCAAGTACATACAACGTAAGAAAACAATTGCCTGCCACCTGTTCATTTATTTATTTCGTTTGGATAGTAATAAACTTTATATGTCCAACGGTTATTTCGTTTGCTTATATTTTGTTTAGCAACGGCTAAAACGCCATTTGTATGATTATAATCACGAGAAAGGGGTTAGCGTAATGATGCCGGGAATATTAGAAACGAATTCGCGAACATGATGTGGTGCCGTCTTGCAAATAGAGAGTGGAAAATCTCATGCCGCTGGCATCTTCGTGGCTTTCGTGTCATTGTGCGTCATCTGGAAGGACTCCGTGTATATGTGTTAGTACCGACAACAATTCCTTTTCTTTTCAGGTTAAGCGTATATGAATTAATCTCGTGCAAGCTATCCAACTTACGCTCAATTGCTCTTATACCCTCACGCAGCATCACTGTGTACTACGGCGACCAACATTTGCTCACCACAATCACTCGTACCAGCCATCGATGGCAGCATGCCCTGGCCGAATTCAAGGTCCCTGCCGGCTCTTTACAGGTATGTATCCCCAAAGTTTTTGTTTTAACTCCATAGTGTTAAGGGCCCCCGTGTCGCACGAAATCCGGGGTCGGTTTCGGCGTTAAGCATCGGCGTCTGGCGGAAATAATCATGTCGAAGGACATCATCCTGCACTACCCCGACCACACAGGCCCTCTGCGTGGCTCAAGGCGTGAGAGAGAAAAAAAATGAATTCTGCGAAGTATAATCCGTCAGAAAAATACTAAAGTACGACTTAACCACAACCTATAGGCGTGATAGTGTCCGATTGTATTTCGACTAAACGAGAAGCAGCTAGGGATCTTTGGATCCTATCACGTTCCACTACTAAAGGCGAAGCTTAAGCGTCCTCCGATTCTGATGGCGTTTGGCTGTACATTGGTTTTAGACAACATTGAGGGGATTGTTGAAAAGCGAGCCTTCTTAAATTTTGGACATGCGCGTGCCTCGGGGAACAGCGAACAATTAATAAAATAATAAAATGTCCTAAAGCCTTCACATTTGATATAAGACTGCCTAAATTTCTCCTGTAAGAATGTCTTCCCAACATTCCACTAGTGTTTAAGAGTGAAGCCGACTTCAAGGGGATCAGTGTAAGCGTGGTCTTCATAAGCTGGATTTCCCACGTTAGGTGTGGCAGTAAAGCCTGCTCATAAGGAAAAATGTAATGTGAACGGAGCCGGATAACGCTATCGCGTTCCACTCTTAAAGGCGAAGCTTAAGCGTCCTCCAAATTTTTTGTCTATTTTGAACATTTTAAGCTTTAAGATATTACACATGTAAATGTATGCTATGCAGATACATTTGCCGAAAAGCACAAAATTATGTCGCCGGTAGCCAAGTGAAGGTGCGGAGCAAAGCACCTGTTAAAAACTTGGTATACCAAAGCGTCATCGAGGCGGGGATAGACGTTTACCAGCCTTGCTTGTGCACATCGCTCTGCGCAATCACATATTCCCGAAAAGCTGCTATCGCAGTAGTGCGAACCGGCCACGCCAAACACTACACGTGAAACTGCGCTGGTTGTGCGTGCTAAGATTTTAAAAAATATATTAAAAAAGATTATGACTCATTGCGACGCTGGATGTCAGGGGGCATATTCACAAAAAAATTCTTACACTAGAATTTCTATGAACGAGGTTCTACTGGTGAATAGCTTATACCAACTAAAATCCTTTCGATTTTGCCCTCGGATTATCGTTGTTGTAACAGGACGTGTATATAGATTTCATGTGTCTTCCGACAGCAACATGGCAAGTGTACACTTAAGTTGGACCATCTGCTCGGTTTCTTGCTAGCCGAAAAATGTCTGAAAAACAATTGGCGGACACGTCGATCGGGTTGAAAAGTATCACATAATAAAGTGAGCTTGGCCCCCACTCGCGCTTATATTTCTTTACACAGAGAGTAAACTTAAAACACTGATTTACTTACTTGTCGATCAGATCCTCAGACTTTCGTACAAGTCTGAGATAATATCGACTAATCTTCGAGATATGGAAACCTGAGCCACCGTGAAATACTTATCGACGATTGAGTTCAGAGGCGAGTGGCCGTCTTCCGCTGAAAAGACTGAAATATTTGCTGAATAGAGCAAAGTTAACGATCGCGTATCGCCGGTTGGCTCAGTGAAGTGTGCCGCTCCTACTTCTTTCTTTCTTTATTATTTATTATTTATTTATTTATTTATTTATTTATTTATTTATTTATTTATTCTTTGTTTGTTTGTACTTTTTCGTATAGAAATGCGTTGAATAGCGCACGGGCGCAGAGCTGCTGTATAACAAACGAACAATTGCTGGGCATGTCGAATTTGGGCTACGCGGCTACAACACGCTGCACTATATCAATATTGCTAAGATTGGTAAATGTAGTCAAGAACACTGAAGGGAACACTATAGTGATCGCCAGTATTTCGACCTTGTCTGCTATATATTCAGAAAAAAGAAGTTAAATGAATACGATTCATAGAAATTACGTGAATATACGAAGACTACGACTGCCATACTGAGCAAAGTGATTCGTGATCACTTGTGACTCAACCATATCATATCCTAGTTATAATGTTGAATTACCATTTTTGTGAATTTTTATTTCATATTTATGATGATATACTCCGTAACGGTACGTTCACATCGAATGGAACGCATCGCTAGTGATCACTATTGACTCGACATCATCAATTAAGAATTGTAAACACTCATGCAATCACTTTGTGATTGATACGAATGAGGACGTGCACGAATCAAGACTACCACTAAACAAAGTGATTTGTAATCACTAGTGACTCGGTGCTACTATTCTCCTAGTTATAACTGATTCACGATTTGTATGACTTTTCATTCGACATGCAATACGCTATACTGTATAAAATACGAGAAGATCTAACTGAGCGTATCACTAGTTATCTCTAATTAACGGGTGTAATCGGCAAGCAGCGGTAATCGAAGAAACGGTCATTTCGGACTTCTAGATTGATATCAATAGCGACCTATATGAATAAAGGCTACCACCAGCATACTAAATAGTGATTGGTAAATACAAGTAACTCCGTCCTGCTACTCCTAATCATCCTAATTGACTCATTGTTTGAATGCCTTTAGATTTGATATCCATGACGCAATACTGTGTGAAAATTAGACACAGAGTTATCAATTAGTAACGCTAGCCAAAATGCTCACTTAACTACAGTGCCCCTGACTCCAATGATGACGTCCACGAATCAAAACTACCATTGTGCCAGTAAAATAAATGATTCATCATAACTACTGACTTCATCATACCAGTTCCCAGCAGGCCTGATTGTTGAATCACTCGTTTTATGACATTTCATGTCGTATTCATAACATTAATGGTGTGTGAAACATAGAGAATGTAGCATGATATGTTACGAACTAATGATGTCTATGCACTCTAGTCATAATATATAGCTGTATTGTGCAATTACATAGTTAATTGCTTATTACTTCTGTGTACTCAGTGATTTGTTTTCATGAGCTGGAACGTAATGTTTATCTTTCTAAACACCAAGTCAAACATCTTACCATGCACCGAAACTTGACAAAAAATGGCCCGCGCAGCTGGGCTTAATGCTTGAGTGTCACTCCATAAAGCAATTTTGAGCGTTGCTTCTTGCAGAATCTGACAGTGTCATCGTTCCCGATACGTCAGGGCGCAAACTTGCATCATAGCTGCCCATTCGAGTCCAGGAGTTTCAACATGATGGACGACCCCTTTCCTGTCAATTCAACGACGGAATAACATTTTCGTCCTTTAGTGCATCGCCACATAGTATCCGAAGAAATGCGTCCCAGGTCAAAATATTAGCCAGCGGAATAAAACCAAGCTAGATCTAGATATAGAAGGATACCTATACTATATGTCCCTAGAGTGCAATTAGCGGACGAATTCTGGTTGTGCGGCAATGAGCATTTTAAAGATCACCCCGTGCATTTTAAATGGGTCCCTAAAGTGTCACAAGAAAAAAAGGCAGTCAGCTGAATTAAATAGACGTTATATATAGCATGAGAGCGTTCACTGGATTAGGTACCTAAAACACAATTTGAAAAAAAAAAACAAGACCATAAAAACCAAAAGAAAAAACCAGAAAAAAAAGGAGTCATTGCGCAGTACTTGATTTTGCAAAAATCGCATCGGCCCCAGGTCGGCTTCGCCACAGTAGTCGATGTCCCGGGTCCATCGACGTGATTCAAGTTATGCGACGAACTTATCTATTACAAAAGCTCGCTTAATGCTTTTCAAGGAAACGACATCAAGAAAAACAACAAATAGAAGCGTTACTGCTTACTGTTTTTTTTATCACTGCCTAATCAAAATAAAAGAACCCCCCCCCCCCCCCCCCCCCAAAAAAAAAAAAAAAAAAAAAAAACGTGGGCTGCTTGCACTAGTGGTGCAAGGCTGGAGTAAACAGCGGTGCTGGTGATCGACCTAGCTTTTCTTCGATGTTTTACTAGGGTCAGCTAAGTTTTGCTAGGAAGTGCTAAGTGCTGCTATGCACGGTATTCCGAATCGGCTCGCAGCCGACGGGCAGATTGTCACTTGGCCACGCGGCGCGCTTCAAGATGAACTTCTTCAGTGTCCGTATCTTCTTTGGTCGTCCCATGTCAAGGAGGGTACATGTACTCGCCACAGAGTCAACGAGAGTTCTGCCGCCGTCCTGGCGGCTCCGAGATTTATTAACAGCGAAGCTGTTTAAGCCAGCCGTAATTTGTGGTTCGTAGCAAGAAACTACCAAGAAAATAAAATAATCTTTCTTGCCGAGGCGGGATTCGAACCCGCGTACCCCCGTTCCCAAAGCGAGCGTCGTAACCACTATAGGCTACACAGCGATGTTTCAGCGATGTTTTGCGGCTATGCTCTACAGCGATGTTTCATCACTCGGTGATGTTTTGCGGCTCGCGGCACAACTTACGGCCGGCTTAAACAGCTCCCCCTTTAGTTGAGCGTCTTTACGGTCCGCTCCGCTCCGAGTTGCCCCGCTAAGAAACAGCGGAGCGGCGGGCGATTTTCACGTTTTAGTTATGCGTGTAGCGGAGCTGGGCGGACCTTTAGTAGTTGTAGCGCCCTCTGGCCAAATTCAGCGTAGTGAAACAAAATAAAAAAAAAAGTTTTGTCACTTTTACAAAGTAAGACGAATACATATAACTTATTTGCTCATGAGGTATCCAGAAGGGTGCTGGTAATGCGTTACCGATCCATTTTATCGAGTGGTAAATCAAGCGTTGACTTGGTGAACGCGACGTGATAGCCAGCGAGGTTGCATTTACAATCCAATCTAATCCTTTCTGACGCCAATGCACTGGCGACGTTTTTGTTAGCTGTGCTGTTCACTTCATTTTCCTAAAGAACCAGTTCCAGGTGTATTACAAAAGTTATTCCCGCTCGCACGACTAGTGCCTCGATGCAAGGTGCTTCGATGCACGCGCGAGAGAGGGCGCGTGCATGTGCATCGACTACCCTCGCTAGCGAAAAACGGCAGCAACGCGCCGAACTCCACTTAGGCAGCTTGTAAGCGGACCTTGTTTCTCGCTGCACTAGCCCGCTTGCGGTTAAGCGGAGGGCGAATGCGCATTCGTGCTTCCACTCCACTCAACAGCTAAGTGGAGCGTAAAAACGCTAAACTGTTTAATATTAGTGCCCCCGCCCATACGGCTATGCCATTCTTAATTTGTTTATATTCCTTTTCCTTTCAATGTACAAAAAAATTCACCTTCGCATGTACCCATGACTGTTCTCCCGTTATTACATGCACATCCACCTGTAACGATGACGCAGCTCCAGATCGAAGTATCAATCGGACGTGGACTTATCGCACTAGACGACCTACATATCGCCGCTGGACCATGCCCCCAAACTGGTGAGTTGAGAAGCAGGCTTTGGAGCTTCGGTAGAAAAAACGTGGTGAAGTATCGCCACAGCTGGCTTTTTAAATTTAACGCTATTAGCTAGTACCGAGTAACGCTATGTTTATCAATGGAAATGTTTTTACAAGCAATATCTACGAAAAAAATAAATAAAAGGTGTGCTATAAAGGATTTATTTTGTATAAAGACGTTTGTCTCAGATGATTTTCATTTTTCATCATTCGAGTGGTTGAACCGGGTGATCGCGGCTTGCGGAAGCCGGTGATGAAGGGTGGAGTGAATTTCCTTTCATATTAAGCGACTCGTCACAAAATACCGCCTAGGGAGACGACACGTGTCGTGTGACCCACCATAATTACGGAACGGTACGCACAAGCATGTTTCCAATATACTTCGAGCCAATCAGGCTATCAAAAACAAAACACACACACACAACAGCATGCAGTCGCTTACTCGCAATTGGCAGATTAGCGTGGGGTCTTCCTTTTTCTATATATTTGACTAACATTTTTTAACTAAGCCCATTGACTCAGTGTTAGTACTGAGTGCATAAAATTCATACGAGTAGTGCGAAACATTTAGCGTTTCAGAAAGGAACGAAACGCCAGTGTTGCTGTTGCTGTCGGAAATGGCAGCGCCTTTGTTGTACAAAGAATATAGTCTTTGTACAACAACAAGCGCCACATTCAGTTGTGTTAAGTTTGTAATGATCAATATCGACCTGTGTTAACTTGCTGTGAAATATATGCCTAAAGTATTTACTGTTTTCGAGTAGTTCTTCAAAAGAAAGCTGCATGCGAGAAAGTCTTAACTACAATGCTAGTTGCAATGTAAACGCAGATGCGACAGCCTTATTTAAAGGCTAATTGCAATGGCACATAGCTTCCACTCATTACAATTGCACTGAATCTTACTTTCGTTATGATTGTAAAGGCTGTCTTACCAACGTAATCTTAGCAAGGTCTCATATTCCTTGGCTCTTTTTTGCCTAATTTTAATAAACAGCCATTAAACAGCAAATTAGCAGATGACTGGACATCTGTAGCAAGTCAATGTGACAAATTTCCCACAACATCAAAGGCCTGCGCTGCCGTTATCGTCTCGTGCCTGGGTGCCCAAACGTGCGCTCGTTGTTCTTGGCTTGGTGACGTTTTTTTTGTTGTTTTTTTCAGAGCCAGTGTCGTTTTCTTCTTCGTGTACCTGTCTACCCAGCGCTGTTATTTTCCTAAACATGAATTCCCACCAACTCGGCCAAGTTGCTCTTCTAGTTTCTTTTATTTATTATTATAATACACCTTGGGCGAAGAACGAGAATAATGTACCAAACCATTAGTTTTTTACATACTCCTTGTTACGCACTCGCTGGCATTTCAAACTGCCAATTCAGAGCGGAGGCAGCTCGGCAGGAAGGAATTCATTCACAGGATATTTGGTACATTTGTATGGCAAACCGAGCAGGTCAACGATAAGCTGCAAAGAAAAAAGAAAAAGAAGAAGGACCTGGAATTCAACTGAGTGTACGTCATATGCTTGTAGCAATCGATTTGAAAATACTTGGTTTTCAAGGAAAGCTCTGCATGTATATTACTAGAAATGGAAGGAATTTACGTTATCTAAAACTTTGATGTAGCTGCCGTTGAGTATCACGTTGCCTTTTATGTTACACGATCACATTTCTTTTCCGTGAACTCTCACTCTCAGACTTTTGTTCGTGGGAAATGGATTCTCCGTGCGTGGTTAACCAAGACCCTGGCAACGTCACCCCCTGGACCCGTTGTGAAGGCAAGAACGTCGGCATACCGGACCACACGCACGACAGCCTGGAAGGTCAGTGGCACTTACTCTTATCGGCTATTAAAAATTGGAGTGCTGGAAAGTCCTTTTGCAGGTATTACTACTCTTTCAATATTATCATCAAAGATTTTCTCTTTATAAACAGCGTCAATATGATTAGTTTGGCTAGTGAAGGCGCGCGCTAGCCGGCATCTTATCTAAAAACAACAAGAATAAAAGAACGCTAACCAAAAATTTAGTTCTACTTCGAGGCGTAAATTTCTTTTACTCTAAGCAATTGTGAAAGGTATTGACTATTTGCTTGAAGTAGTATGAACCTTTTTAAAGAAGATAAAGAAGCGCAATAATATGGGGAGGGAAGATGAAGATGAAGGTTAATTAAAGCAAGACAGGATGGACAACATGGCCACAGCAATACTTTGTATTTTGTCCTTTTGAGTTGGAACACTACAATCATATTTCGTCTGTTTGGAGAAGCAGTCATATAAGGTACTTCCCGATAGGCCGGCGTCATAGTTGTCGCTTTGATCATTTTCGCTAGTCGCCGCTGTTTACTATCACGGTCATTGTGGTGGACACGAACAACTATTGCTTAGAGCAAAATCTCTATAAAATATTCGACACGAGCCCTGAAAAGAAACGACGAAAACCAATTAAACAAAACCGCACTGCGTAAAAATGGGGCATACTCGTGTCATCGTGTAATGACTATTAGTCGGACACAAAATCAAAGGACGCTCCGGATAAATAAATAAAGGCACATACCCAACCTCTTCATACCTTCGGCCTGTTTAACGACCTCCATATCCAATTTGGGCTGGTGCCACGGCACGGAATCTAAGTTTTTAGAGTAGGCGCCATATTTATAGACCGAATGCAGTCAACTTTTGATGTTGTCACCTGTATTTAAATATGTGTTCATTGCGAGCCGATATATCATCATGTTGGCATGAATGTCGCAGTGTAACTGAATATCACTACACGCGAAACATGCTCTAGAAGATGTGCACATGAAGGTCTGGTAACGTTGTAACCAGGAAAACGAGTGAACGGGGTAAGCGATAATGGCATTCCAATGTATTTATCACCTACTTATATCACAGGTTCCTACCTCTACATTAACACGACGGCACTCAATTCGCACCACCCAATGAGTAGGGCATTCCTACCAAGGAGAGATCCAACGGAAGCCACCTGCGTCACCTTCTGGTGGAGAGCTCACGGCGCTGCCAGCCAGCTGAACGTGTACAGGTGAGGCGCTGACTTTATATGAGGCATGTGGGACTATAGGTTGGGTCAGTGATCGAACGACAATGATTACTGCCCTCTGAAAGCTCCGCAGTCGCGTATCTTAGTAAACCTTGTTTTCCTATGCAAGGTACACAGTGAGAAAGGCATGATACCGATGACAACTTTTAAGGTAGTGGCACCTACGCATTGACGTTGTACCCTATCAAGTATGTGGCTCCTCTCCATAATGGGGGATACTTACCCATTCTGGGCAATGAGTCGGACACGATGCGCTTCTTTGTGGTTTTTCCGACGATTTCCATTGTGTCCACAAGTTGCCCACCCACAAGCGTGATGTCGCGGCTGTGAAATGACAGGCATCTTCGCATATAAAGAGCTTTGTAGCGCGTACTTGGCATTATTCTTTTGTTTGGCATGGCACATAGTCATTTGTCATATATCACAGGCGACAAGTCCTATATGAGGTAAAAGTGAGCTCTGTGGGACCCTTAATTGGTAATAGAAATATAAATTACCAGGATAAGGTTACAAAGTGGAGAAAATAAATGTGTGTAAATGTGTGGATGCGAAAGCCATTGTCCTAGAAACTGTGGTAGGAACACGTGTTGATTTTATCTTTCACTTGAAAATAAAGCACTAATATAAATAGTCATACCGGATTTGATTGAGCACTCAGAAGAGTTCACAGGAAATGGAGGCTGCACGTGATCACCAGTGGTTGAATAAGAATATCACTGGAGCGATCGTTTCGACAAGTCGATTTGTTTTCGTCACAGCAGCAACTCTCAGGGCAGTTGCTGCCCTAACACAGGCGAGTTTCATTGTCGAAACGATGGCTTCAGTTTCACCCTTGGTTCAAACAGCGGTGATCATTGAACACTTGAGCAGACAGGCATGTATTCAACCGACACACGGTCTTGTGACTGTTTCGGTGATCCTGACAGTGCTTTGGCTACCACACCAACAACGGCACAAGTTTAAAATTGAATTCTTTGTAAATTTGCACATAGAAATTCGCAGTAATTATTGGTGCTATCACGATTTGCTTTGTACCTCTATGCAAACAATAAACAAAAATGAGTTATGCTGTTTCTTGTATAAGTCGTACGATCCTAGAAAATGCACTGAAGTAAGCGAAGGCACCCTGGGTGTATCCAGCGAGATTCGTTCTATGTGACATGTATTGGTTGAGAAGAAAGGGCCCGTAACTTCATGTTTACTACCTCCGCGCTGTCATAACCTCACTTATGAATGCAGCAGTACAATGTAGGTGGGTTCTTTTATATTCACCGAGAAAGCTGTAGAGGCTGTTCTGATGATGCAGTAAGTTGAGATGATTGTCTGCTCTTGGTTGCCTTCCGTAGGAACCCATGACAGCTACTCAATTTTCTAACGTGGTATGTGTTCGCGGCGTAGGTGCGCAATTATTCATTCACAGCTATTCGGGAGCACGTATGTGGTCGCCTAACCTGGAATATTTGCATTTGTATTTTAAATTTTTCTTCAAACTAAAGCTATGCTGTTGGCGAAAGTATTTATCAACCCCTCCGATCGCCTCTAACGTATATAAATGTAAGCCCTCTCTTCCAGGCAGGATTTACATTGTAGTTCTATAGATCAAAGTGCAACAAATTTAAAACATAGATACCCGGGTCAACAAGACTGCTGCAGCGTTCAAAATTTCTGTGATGTGAACAAAAGTACGTTATTATCAAGGATAAGCGGACAGATAAGGGAAATCTAGAGGCACGTATTTTACCTTCTCCTCTCTTCAAAACTTCTCCAGTGGCCACATAGGATTGAGATTTACGTCATAGATGAAATATAGGAGCCGTGTTCAGAAAAAAAAACTGTTATGCTATACTCGGTGACAACTTTTCTTGGCAGTGCCCTTGAAGCTACAGAACCGAAACGAATGCCTGCCCCCGCGTCAAGAAATAGTACCTAATTTACCTAATATTTTTCTCATTTACGTAGCTCAAATAAATACTTCTTTATTTATTAGTAAATTAGAACAGTAACGGGAAGTTGTAGGTAAAATAAAATTATTGTTAACTTTACAAGAATTTCTTCTTTTTTGCATTTATTGGACACCACCACATTTGCTGCACGCCTGTTTTCCGCAGGAAACATGGCGTCCCTGATGTCTGTTTGTCCGTGTGCGGCATCAAACTCGTCGTTTAGTTTTCCAAGAAAAATATACTCGAAAAGTGACAAAGGGTGGTTGTCAAAGCAGACCAAGCGGCAATGTTTATGCTGGTGTAAGGCGCCGCCAGCCTGAATTGTCGACGAACCCTGTGTGCCGGACTGTCGCCGAGCTCGTCGGCGTGACCGAATGAGCTGTCGCCTGAATCAAGGCCGAAGCTCTGCGAGCCCCAGTTATATATTATTGTCCACACAGTAAATAGATGCCTATATCCTCACTGAACAAATTGAATGTCTCTCTCCCATTCACACTTTGTAAACGCGTTAACGGGGTGGGCAAGCGAAACCGAAACTAGAGCTGATATTGGCTGCAAGCTGCCTAACTACTGTAGGAATAACACGAATGTGCAGAAGCCCCGCCTCCGTAGCCTTTGCTGCACTGCCGAGATGAACTGTCCCGTAGTACAGAACTGTTCGTAAGACAAATTTCAACTAGTCGTATTAGTTTATATATATATATATATATATATATATATATATATATAGAGAGAGAGAGAGAGAGAGAAGGCGGCCGGAGAGTGGCAAAGAGCCCCTACGAAGGAGAGGCTGTGTGAATTCGGCCGCATATTTTGTTTCTTCTCGCCGTTATCTCACAGGTTTACGAAAGAGACTGCTCTTCGAGATCCCCTCGTGTCGCTGCGCACACACAGTGGAGGAGACTGGTGGAACGTTCGCACCATTACCGTTACGTCCGGAACCCAGTGGAATGTGAGTGGTTATCTCTGTTTCGGAAGCGCAATCAACAATGCGTCTAGAACTGCCGAGCACTGCTGAGCAATGCGTATCACTGCTGAGCTTAAAGTCGCGACTTTGACCTTCGATCCTGGCCACGGCGGCCGCATTTGGATGACAGTGAAATGCAAAAAAAAAGAAAAAAAAAACCGTTCGTGTGCCTAAATGTGGGTGCATAGTAAAGAACCCCACGTGGTTGAAATTAACCCGAAGTTCCTTACTGCGGCATGCACCATGATCAGACGTAGAAAAGATTCTTCTTGAGCAAGTTTGTTTCGACATTGTGGAATAATTTTCTCGCGCGAAAATTGAAAAGAAAGAAAACAGACAGAAAAAAAGAGACAAAGCACCTAATCATTCTTTTTATTTGTCCTTGATTTCTTTCCTTTCAATCGCAGCGCTAAAAACCATGCCCCAGAATGAGATGCTGGTTTCGCCAGCGAAAACGTCTGAATTTATTTATTTTCAATTTTTAATGTCAGTCTAAAGACACCAATGCGCGGCTTTTGTAGCTACACCAGGCTGGTACGTGAATTTTCTCTGACGCGACGCAACGCAATCATGCACATGCAGATTGCGTGCTGTGCATCCGTTATGTTAAGTTGTGTCAGGGCCTTTCAAACAGTTTACAATCCCTCCTGCAATTGAGCCCTTCGGGGCATTTTCTTGTTTTTATATTGCGTTGGGATATGTATGAAGCCGTCTCTTACTATAAAAAGGCAGCAGCGGCCGATTTGTTTGAAATACTCACTTTCTTTTAGATGTTCCCGTTCAATGACCGACGAGCGAAAAACAACGGGAATATGAAGGGTGGTATTGTGCCCGCAGGATCAGTAGTGTTGGCATTCCCTGTGCTGACCAATGGGCGATCGAATGCGAGTGCGATGATGAAATGAAATTCTCAGTAACATGAACGGCTGCTTCTTCGAGGGTTGTTTCACAGCTCCTCATAGAGGGCATGGTGTTAATTATTTTTTGAAATATTTATTTGCAAGCTATTCTGTTCTTCATCCATCATCAACTGCCTCACTTAATAAAGGGACAGAGAAATGAATGCAGTACATGATCAATTATTTTGCTTGTCTCTGTCTTATGTGGTGCGGTTGGAGACGGATCGTTGCCAAGTTGGTCAATTTGAGATTCGAATATGCAGTTCGTACTCATGGGTAGTTTTGTAGCGATACGAAGTGCAAATGCAAAACAAACACACGTTTTCAGAAAGCACAACATAAGCATCGTGCAATTCTCCTTTGCAACGCAGTGAAGTCAATTTATATTTCAGGCGTAATTTATTATATAGTGGGTTGAATTTTGATTACATATTGCCATTTCATATTCTTGTACAGCTTGTCTTCGAAGTTGTGGCGCCGGCAGGTGAAAAGCATCAGTCTGGGGTCATGATTGACGATGTGGAGTTCACTGATGGTCAATGCCCACCCTACAGTAAGAAACCCTACAGCATTGTAGTTGTGAGTGCGTGCGTGCGTGCGTGCGTGTGCGTGTACGTGGGCGTGTGTGCGTGCGCGTTTGTGCGTGCATACGCGCGTGCGCTGTTGCCCGGTGTTTTAGTATCGCTGAGTAGTTGAATTATGCTAAGCGCAGCTACCCGAGAGAGCGAGTGATAGAAATTGTCTAAAAAAAAGGTACATTAACTAGATGCATCCCTGAAGCGGAGAGGAAGCTACTAGAGGAGCATAAACGAAGTAAAGCGCACATCCCAACTTACTACGCAATCTATAACAGGCTGCCTTCTAAAAGCCTGTTACACCGGCTGCTCTTCTTCACAAGGTAAACAAATCTGAAAGAACGAAAACCCCAGATAACAGGGAAAATGGTAACATAGCTCCGACATTTGGGAAGTTGCTCAATGCAGTAAAGGTATCCATGCACAGAAGAGAGTAAAAATACACTAAGAAACATACGCAGATCCATACACAATTGAAAGTACCCAATGCAATTTGAAAAGACGCAAATAAATTTAAAGTTTGATGGTTGACGTAACGATCTACACATTGCTACCTAACAAAATGCATAACTTCGTAACTACATATAACAGGATCAGACTCGAGCAAGAGATATGTACAGCTAGAGGTATTTAAAGAAATGTTACAGTAGACTCAGGCATGCGCCTTTAGTGTGGGCCTTATATTTTGATAGTTTCTGAAAATACCTTTATAGCCACGAGTGCTCTTTTCTGTAACCGCATTGTTGGCCATGGATCAAGTATATATCTGAGAGTTAGCGTATGACGGTCGAACAGCAGTAATTTATTGCACTCTATATATTTAATAAAGAGACTTCTCTGCCCATGTCTTGTTCTTTTTGTTTTCTTCAGATCTGTGTACATTTGAAAACGAGTGCTTACCTTGGAAACTTTCAACGAAAGGCAAGTACATATAAAATAAACAGCAGTGTCTTTACTTTGTCTTCGTGTCATGTTTTGTGTGGTGCTTTTCACAAGTACAGCTCCTTCCAGAAGTGCGGCCCGTATGGTAAAAACTCGTTTTTTTATGAGAGCACGTCACCTATGTCTAGTTTGTCACAGGTCTAAAATATATCAATGTTACCTGTTTAAGACCAGTATGAATTATTTTCCATAAAATGGCAACAGTGTTCATGAAAATTGTGAACGAATGATCATGATTTTAGCTAAAATTTGAGACTCCGCTAATACAATCAGTTAATCACTGCTATATGTAAATGTCCTACATAGAAGATAAAAATACAAAAAATACATTAAGCAGGGATGTAATTGGGAGCACTAATTTGAACGCTACAAACTGATAGAATAAAGGGAAGCTATAGGTGTAGTAAGTGCATAATTTACCGTACATATTGATGGAGATTTGTTTTGTAACTGAGTACCTACTTCTAGTAGGAATAGTTTGTCTAATATAATAAAAATGCCTTCGTTTCTGTTGAGTAGAAAGTTTCGTTTAACAACAATTTTCATCAATAAATTGTAAAAATATTTACATATGTTACAAAATGAAACGTATGCGCTAAGTATCGAGGGCACTTATACGACCCACTAAAGGCGCTGAGTGCTTTTAGACCATGACGTGTTCCAGACCTAGAAATGGGAATTAATTATTCGCGGTAAGCTTTATCCATTCCTTTATTTGTTCGGGCTCTTAGGCGTATCTGCATGACCTATATGAGTCACTTAAGTGCACGGTTACTGTGCAGAATTTTCTATTATTCCTTAGCATTTGTAAATTGAATATCATTAATAGCGGACTTCATGCGGTTTGTAGGCATCCGCCTAAAAGAAAGAAATGGACCACTAACAAACCCAGCGCAGTTTAACACAGCGTCTGAAAATGCTAGCTGTCACGATGCAAGAATGCGAGAAAATGCACGTGACGCGCGCACCATACGTTACAAAGCGCGACTTTGGCGGGAGAGAAGCGTGCTTGTGGCCCTGGCCTAATGGTTAATGCATTGGGCTGCCGTGATGGAAGACAGAGGTTCGATTTCACCATCGGTCACGAATGTCTTTATAGCAATGCAGGCGGACTTCAAGAGATCAGTTGGATAAATTATAGTGTGCAAGGTTCGCCCGTGACGTGCGCAGCTCTAGAGACGTCACGATCAAAATATTTGATCTGACCAGTATCCATTTTCATCTGTCTATTTTCATCTGCCTTCATCTATTTACACATTAGTGTGGTACGCTTCAAGTTCAATGGAGTAGGCTTCAGCATACTGCTTGCAACCTGTATCAGTGAAATACAGTTCAACGAAACTGCTCAACATTGCTTAGAAACAAGCCATCATTTACATAGCGTTACTCATCCTTCTTTACACAAGTGAATCATTGTTGAAACGTAGCATTACTAGACATTTCCTTTGCTCACTTCCAGGCACTATTAAACACGAGTTTAACGGATGCGAAGTTGGCTCATGGCCTATCTAGAAGCAAGATGCAGGAGCGCGAAAAATGATAATCACGACATGTGTATACAGCGAAGTTGCCGGTGCCTTGTGGTCTACAATCAGTCTGACAGTTGAAGACGATTCACAAGAAAGTGCATAAATAAATCATGCTCCGAATGCTCGTCATTAAAGCAACCGTTTCCTCAATATAAAGAAATTCACTTGCGAAAGCCAGTTTGTGTCGTCCTAAATTGTTTACCAATTATACCTGACTATATTTATTTTTACGTGGGTGCTCTGCTTGCCTGTAAATTTTAGTTCACTTGTCCCTGAGAGAAAAAATAAAGGCATATCAGTCTTTTCCCAAATAAAGCGTTCTAATACGTTAGAGCACTCGATCTTGATGTAACACAGCATGTGCACTGGCATGTGTCTTGTGCTCGCGTTTTATGATAAGTCGAAACTGGTGAACGAGTTTGCCGTTATTCCTGAAATTCGCCCATTGGCCTACGTGTGTTGATTTTTTTTTTTTACGGGAGCTGGGGCTGGATGAAGCTTTTGTACTCTTTTCACTTAGATGCTTTTTGTCGACACTTGTCTAGGAGATTGGGAAACAAGGTTCGAAGTTCAGCGGGCTGAATCCTTCAAGAAGCTCTCTAAAGATCATTCAACAGCGACCAGTGATGGTGAGTAGATGAACCACTACATTGGATCCTGGTTATAAAATATTAAAACTGCTTAGAAATTGCATTCATGTTTAGTATACATGATACAGAGTGCGCCTGCACCCTGGATAATAAAACCATAATAAAACCATAATAAAACCATAAGAGATTTGTCGGACCTTGGAGAATCACAACCCAAATTTTATCGAAGATCCCGGGGAGCTACGCGTTGAGGCCTCAGTTAGCTTTCGTGATAAACAGGTGAATATGTTTCGTGTGACCCGTTTTTAGAGCTTTCGTGCACCCTCCTCGGTGGTTCCTCAAGCTGCGCCAAAACACAGCTCTTGCGCCATCGCTGGCGCGTTGAACAAACCCCTAAAGAGAAATGTCGCTGTTATGTTAGCACTTATAAATTTATATATACGGGGTGTTTCATTTTAGCTGCACCAAATTTTTAAAAATTGCCTGTGGCAGATAGCACAGTTATAATCCATGATCTAAACTACTCGATGAGGCGGCGATTACTTCCACGAGAAATCAAAACGCCTAATTGAATAGATAACCTAATTACGCGAATTACCTTTAAATTATTTATTTTATGGCACATCTTTCAATCTACTAATTATAGCCGCTGTGTTTGCAAGGCGTATCCACTTGGAACGAATTCTCAGGACTGAACCAGTTTCAAGATAATAATTTTCAAAGTGTTCGACGAAATGCATGGGCGTTCCAGTTAACTTTGTGCTTCAATGCACAAAACAGCGTTTTCCTCGAAAGAGTTATCTACACTGCCCATGCATTTCGTTGGGCATTTTGAAAATTATTATCTCGAAACTGGTTCAGTCCTGAGAATTCGTTCCAAGTGGATACGCCTTGCAAACACAGCGGCTATAATTCGTAGATTGAAAGATGTGCCGTAAAATAATTAATTTCAAGGTAATTAGCGTAATTAAGTTGTCTATTCAATTAGGCGTTTTGATTTCTCGTGGAAGTAATGGCCGCATCATCGAGTAGTTTAGATCAAGGATTATAATTGTGCTATTTGCCACAGGCAATTTTTTAAAATTTGGTGCGGCTAAAATGAAACGCCCTGTATGGTCTTAATGGTGGATTCTACGTGTAGACCATCTCAGAAATATGTGTGTAAAATTTAAAGTAGCAATGTCGAGCCGCTTTCTTAAAACATTAAAATTTAAAACACAGCTCAACAGCACATTTTAGTAACAGTAAATAAATTGAATGGCATCTACAGTGTGTCACTTGATTCAACATTTAATTATAAAGTTTTCTCACGTGATTTTAGAAATTCAGTGCGTATCAAAACAATGTTTAGGCTAGCTGTGATCAGTCAGTTGCTTTGTTAAAGGCTGCTTGCATTTAAGGCTCGTAGAATTGCTTTGGACATCTTGGCTGAGGATTACTATAGTGTCTGAGGTTAAAGTATATCTATATACGACTGATGTGACGAGCAAAATAAAGCTATGCCACAAAGGGATTTGTTCGAACGCCTTTTCTTTCTGCAAATTTGTAGTGCTTCTATATAGGGTGAGTGAGTGAAATAACTTTATTTTGGTCCAGAGAAGACGCAGGGGAGACCCCCTGTCGCCCGGCTAGTCCCACGTAGGGACCGCCACGCCGAGGTTGACGGCCCGATCGCGGGCACTCTGGACGGCCAGGGTTTGTTCGTTGAGTTCGGGGCTGTCCAAAAGCGCAGCCCACCTATCCTCGCTGAAGGTGGAGCCTATGGCTTGACACTCCCACAACACATGGTTCAATGTTGCCGTTAGTCCACAGGCCGGGCAGTCCGCACTGGGATACCTTTCAGGGTATATATATAGCGTGATATACTGTCAAAACTGATCAACAAAAAGAAAGTAAGGGATATTCGAAATTATACCGTAGGAAAGATTGAGGAAGCCGTAAAGTATGGACGCAGCATGAAATCAGTAAGAAGAAAGCTTGGCATAGGACAAGGCAAGATGTATGCACTGAAAGATAAGCATGGTAATATCATCAGCAATTTAGATGACATAGTAAAAGCAGCGGAAGAATTCTATACTGACCTGTACAGTTTCCAAAACAGCCAAGCTACTTTCATTCGAAATAGTGATGAACCAGATACAGAAGCTCCTTCTATAACTAGCGATGAAGTTAGAAGGGCCTTGAAAGACATGACCAGGGGAAAAGCGGCTGGAGAAGATGGAATAACAGTAGATTTCATCAAAGATGGAGGAGATATCATGCTTGAAAAGCTTGCGGCCCTTTATACGCAATGCCTCAAAACGTCAAGTGTACCAGAGAGCTGGAATACGCCAACATTATACTTATCCATAAGAAGGGAGACGTTAAAGAATTGAAGAATTACAGACCCATTAGCTTGCTTTCAGTATTATATAAGATATTCACCAAGATAATTTCCAATAGAATCAGGGCAACACTTGACTTCAGCCAACCAAGAGAACAGGCTGGCTTCAGGAAGGGATATTCTACGATGGATCATATCCACGTCATCAATCAGGTAATCGAGAAATCTGCGGAGTACAATCAACCTCTCTATATGGCTTTCATAGATTATGAAAAGGCATTTGATTCAGTAGAGATACAAGCAGTCATAGAGGCATTGCGTAATCAAGGAGTACAGGAGGCATACGTGGATATCTTAGCAAATATCTACAAGGATTCCACAGCTACCTGGGTTCTCCACAAGAAAAGTAGAAAGTTACCTATCAAGAAAGGGGTCAAGCAAGGAGACACAATCTCTCCAATGCTATTCACTGCGTGCTTAGAAGAAGTATTCAAGCTGTTAGACTGGGAAGGCTTAGGAGTGAGGATCGACGGCGAATATCTCAGCAACCTTCGGTTTGCAGATGATATTGACCTATTCAGCAACCATGGAGACGAATTACAACAAATGATTGAGGACCTTAATCGAGAAAGTGTAAGAATTGGGTTGAAGATGAATATGCAGAAGACAAAGATAATGTTCAATAGCCTGGCAAGGGAACAAGAATTCAGGATCGCCAGTCAGCCTCTAGAGTGTGTACAGCAGTACGTTTATCTAGGTCAATTACTCACAGGGGACCCTGATCACGAGAAAGAAATTTACAGAAGAATAAAATTGGGTTGGAGGGCATACGGCAGGCATTGCCAAATCCTCACTGGGAGCTTACCACTGTCGTTGAAAAGAAAAGTATACAATCATTGCATTCTACCGGTGCTAACACATGGGGCAGGAACTTGGAGGTTAACAAAGAAGCTCCAGAACAAGTTAAGGAGCGCACAAAGAGCAATGGAACGAAAAAAACTTAGGAGTAGCTTTAAGAGACAGGAAGAGAGTGGTGTGGATCAGAGAACAAACGGGGATAAACGATATTCTAGTTGACATTAAGCGGAGAAATGGAGCTGGTCATGTAATGCTTAGGATGGATAACCGGTGGACCATTAGGGTTACAGAATGGATACCAAGAGAAGGGAAGCGCAGTCGAGGACGGCCGAAAACCAGGTGGGATGATGAAGTTAGAAAATTCGCAGGCGCAAGTTCGAATACGCTAGCGCAAGATAGGGGTAATTGGAGATCGCAGGGAGAGGCCTTCGTCCTGCAGTGGACATAAATATAGGCTGATGACGATGATGATGATGATATAGCGTGAAGAACCGCAAGGTTAGGATACGCACGAGCTTGTAAAGGTCGAAGGGTTACCGCCCGCACCATGCATAAGGCAGGGTGCGGGAGGGGGAATACCCGTCTTGACAGATAGTAATGCTTGGTGACCTCATTATACGCGAGCAATGGTTCCCCGCGGGGCAGGGGGACTGCAGAGGCGGCGCGGTCAGTGAGCCCTCGCGCGGCCTCGTGCGCGCTCTCGTTAGGGTTAGAGGGAAAGCCCTCAGTCGACCCCAAATGAGCGGAAACCAAATGAGAGAATGCGGAGAGATACTTTTCAAGCTTTGGAGAATGCGAAGAACCTCAGGGGAAACCATCCCGGTTTAATAGGCCTTAATGGCCGCTTTGGAGTCGCTATATATTGCCTCTCTGGGACCATCGAGCACAGCCAGCGCGATTCCAACCTGTTCGGCTACCAAGGGCTTCGAAGTGCGTACTGTAGCGCAGCAAGTGACCCTGGAATTAGAGTCGACGATGGAGACGGCGAACGCCTCTTGTTGGACATATGCCGCGGCATCATCGAAGCTTGCCTCAATGTGGTTGTTACGGACATGTTCGAGTAGAGCTCTACCCCTGGCCCGACGTCTGCCGACGTTGTGTGTGGGGTGCATATTGCGGGGAATGGGCGCGATGTGCAGTTGAGATCTGATGTCGCTGGGAATCCGCACGGCGTCGAGGCACTGGTCGACAGGGTAGAGGCCCGTCTCGTCCAGTATCTTGCGGCCCGCCGGGGTGCCGGATAGCCTGAGCAGCTGTCAACGCTCTGGCGTGTCTATTATTTCTTCGAGCATCTTGTGCACTCCGAGCTTTAACAGGTTTTCGGTGTGAGTGCTTACAGGTAAGCTGAGGGCGAGCTTGAAGACCTTTCTGATGAGAGAATTTAACTTGTTCCTATCTGCAACATGCCAATTAGGCATGACTGCGGAGTATGAAAGGTGGCAGAGCACAAAAGCATGTATAATGCGTATGAGATTATCTTCCTTGATTCCCCGGTGCCTGTTGGCGATCCTTCGGATGAGGCCGAAAGCACTCTCCGTCTTGGCGGTGATCTTTCTGAGTGCGGTACCATTGGCACCGTTAGACTCGATATACATCCCCAATATTCGGAGCGAGTCCACTCTGGGCCCCGGGGACCTGTCACCAGTGAAAAGCCGTATTTCTCTTTCGGACGCCGGTTTCCAATCATGATGGCCACCAACTCTGGGTTTTTTCTTGTAGAGAAGTAGCTCAGACTTGGATGGAGAACATATAGCCTAGTGGGGCGGAGGAAGCGCTCGGTCGCATCGATGGCGCTCTGCATGGCATCCTCAACTTGGTCGTCGCTCCCGCCAGCGCACCAGATGGTGATGTCATCTGCTTAGATGGTATGGTTGATTCCTTGAATCTTGGCGAGCTCCTTAGAAAGCCCGATCATTGCGATGTTGAATAATGTTGGCGAGATGACTGAGCCCTGTGGCGTGCCGCGTGAAGCGAGGGTGATTTCTTGCGAGAGGTATCCTTCGATCTTGAGCTTGGCAGTTCTCTGGCTAAGGAATGATCGGACGAAATCGTAGACCCTCTTTCCAAGCTCGAGGCCGGTAATAGTCTGGAGAATGAATTCGTGTGAGATATTGTCGAAAGCCTTCTCGAGGTCTATTCCAAGGATTGCTCTGGTATCTCCCATGCTCCGGTCGATTATCTGACGCTTTATCAGCTTCATGGCATCCTGTGTCGAGAGGCTGGCTCTGAAACCAATCATATTGTGGTTGAATATGTCGTTGGTCTCGAGGGGCACCGTGAGCCGGCTGAGCAGTGCATGCTCTGCGACTTTACCTACACAGGACGTCAAGGAAACTGGTCTCAGATTATCGATTCCTGGTGCTTTACCGGGTTAGGGAATGAGTACCGTGCAGACCGTCTTCCAATGTGTGGGGGCTTGTCCATCTGCGCCAGACTTCATTAATCCTTTCGGTGAGGAAGCCGATCGACTCATCATCGAGATTTTTGAGCATCTTATTAGTGACGCCATCTGGGCCAGGGGCGGATTTGCTGTTCAGGGAGAAGAGGACCTGTCGGATCTCAACCGCAGTGAAATCCTGGTCTAACTCCGTCACCTCACACCCCGTGTAGTCTGGGAACTGGGTGGCGGCAGAGCTATCGACGACTAGCAGGTACTTGTTTATGAGCCTGTCGACAATCAACTCTTCCGGGGTAGAGTCTCAAACGAGGTGGATGGCTTGCGCAAGGGATTGTCTCTGGCTGGGCCTGGTGCTGCCCTCATCGAGAAGGTGTTTGAGCAGACCCCCGCTCTTGCCGGATCTGAGCTGGCCCTCGACGGATTCGCAGAGCTCCTCCTATTGTTGTTTACACAGGTTCTTGCAGTGCTCTTCGATCTCCCTGTTAACCTCCTAAACCTTCTTGCGGAGCCTACTGTTATGCTTCTGCCCCTTCCATCTCGTAAGGAGGGCTTGCTTGGCTTCCAGCAGGTGGGCCAACCTGTTATCCATCTCTTCAAGGTCGAGGTCAGTGACGACCTCCTTGGTCGCCACCGCGGCATCATCCCTGATCCCTTTGCACCAACTTGCAAAATCTGTCTCAGCCGTCGGTGCGCGCTCCACTCTGATCTTGCGGAAAACGTCCCAGTCGATCTTGAATTTCCTCGTCCTCCAGCGGGCAACCGTAAAGGAGACCTCGATGACGTAGTGGTCACTTCCGAGGTCTAGAGCCGTGTTTACCCACTTCACCTCCCTGACGTTCTTGACAAAAGAGAGGTCTGGGGTAGTGTCCCGGCATGCGGAGTTGCCTCTCCTAGTGGGGAAATCCTTAGCGGTGATAAGTGTCAAGTCCGCTTCCATCGCAGTCTGCCACAGGTCGCGTCCCTTGGGCGTGTCATAGGTGTACCCCCACACCTTGTGTGGGGCGTTGAAATCCCCGACGATGAGAAGGGGTATTGGGCGGCTGTGGATCCTGTAAAGTAATACAAGAAAAGCCATGTGGCATGGTCGTTGTGACGTCGTTTGCAGTGAAGCCTCCGATGCTTTTGACATTGTTTTAAATGAACCGCCTGATTCTCGGCGCATCTTCCTTCGAGGGTATGTGCCATGTTTGATGCTCGACACCGTCATTGTCATGTATGCCTATTTTGTGCCATCGGGCAGTGTTTTGATGAGCAAGATGATGCAGAATAGCATGCTAACACACCGCCGTGTTGTCGAAAACAACTTCTACGCAATGCACGGATTGTCATCCTTACCCAATAGTGTAATGCTTGTTCTGGCCTCCGAGATACGTTAGCTGGCGCTACCGATCTCACTGATGTGCATGTGGAGAAGACCACTTTGGACTAATTGCTCGGCGTGGTTGTAGTGCAATAGCGTGCTTGTTAGCGCACCCGGCTTCCAAGTGCATGTGGAGACTTGGGCGGAGCTAAGCGTAGACAAGAGCTGCAAGGCCAAAACGATGGTCAAGTTTATTCAGGTTGTCTCAAGCAGGTGCCAAGAGCACAGGCGTACACCAGCGTGAGGGTCCACAGCCTGAGCCTATGCGTCTCTGGCTCACGACAAGAGTGATGCCTTGACTATGTGGCAGCGTTGCATGCAAATTGCTGCTGTGACATGTGTTCGAAACACCGGGATGGGCGGTTCTAGACAAAACTTTCTTTATTCACGCTATGGTAATGGTTAGCCTGGGAAGACGTGGCCTGTCGAGTGCAAAATAACTTGCATGACATGCAATAGCGGTCATCTTCAGCGTAATGGAATGGATGAACGGCCGCGCAAGCAAAACGCCGCTTCTAGCCCCTAATTCCTTGTTCACCCAGTAATTAAGCACACACAAAAAAGGCAGAATGTAAAATAACAAAATCGTTACAGAAATACGACTCCAGTTTGCAATCCCCCGCTTTCATGCGCCTCGTTTCACAGATCACTTTTCATTCAGTTGTGTAGTGTGTCGTAGCAGCACCGCGGCACGCCCACTAACTCATTCTTATTTTTTTACCCCGGCAGGCTTCTACCTCCTCTACAGGAGCACCGGCGTCAAGGGCAACCGGACGTCTTTGACGTTGCGTGAGCCGTCCCGCTACGCTTGCGTGTCGCTGTGGTATTTCCTGCCTTCGCTGTCCGATGGAGTCTCATTGTTGCTGCAGTCTGAAAGTGTCCGCGCAGGAAAGGAAGTCTGGAAGGAGAAACAGTTCCACCTCCCACTTAAAGCCGGCGTAAGTCACCCAGAGACAGTGTTGTTTGAACGGCTGTATACAGAGCTTGGCTACAGGAGCCTTCAAAGAAGGAGCTATTCAGAAACCAAGTTTTATATTTCGAATTATCAAGCGTGCAATAAAGTCGCAGTTTCATCGCAGTTAACAGGAAGGTAATGGAACGCTAAACGAAGTAAGGATAGTAGTTTTATCGGCTGTATAAACTTGTAAACAGAGGCATACTAACCAAATTAACAAGAATTGTGTCACGCGCGCACAAGCAAACATGAACACATCTCACTTGATGACCGCGGAAACACACTGTCAGAACGCTGGAGTGGGGAAGCGCGACAGAAGCAGAAAGCGAAATGACCTTCGTATTACCTCTCGCATCAACGCGAACTAAGCCGCGAAAACACAGCGCCCGTCAGACTTTCAAGATAGCGCGGCCCGGGTGCCTCCTTAGACAGCAGCCGCCGGAGTAAAACATGCCCCGACTCAGTCCCCTGCCTTCTGGATCTTGCGCGCGACGGAAGATCGCCTGCTTCCTCACCACTTCCCTCCCTTGTGTGCGTGAGATTGAGCCGCTTACTCACTGCATACGGCACGCGGCGATGATTTTATCGCTCATGGAATGTATACGCAACCTCATGGCGACGCCGACGATGACGACAGAAATGCTCCTAGGGTGTCTATATAATTGTTATTGCAATAAATATAAAATGAGCGATAGAAAGCGCTTACGCTCACTGGACAGCGTTGTTTTCTTGTTTATTTCAAAGCGAAAGAACTGTGGCATCATAGGCTTCGGTTACCTGAACTGGATCCGAGCGGGTCAAGTCAAAAGTTTCCTAACCCACCCTTATCCCGCCTCCTTTACATGCATCTTTCCAAGCGTCTAGGACGAGTCAATCCACGCCTCGCAGGCGGGTTCACAGAAGTTATTTCGACGCTCGCTTGATTCAACCGGCTAACATTCACATGAGCACGACGACCACATTTCGGCCCGACAATCCGTCTCGATCAGACTTTATCGCATTTATCTGAACGTAGCTATCGATGATGTGCCCAACGCGTTGCCGTTGTTGCGCTGCCAGTCAATAGGTTTCAAAATAAAAGGGCACTTGTTAACCATACTGGCAAGCTGTTGGAAAATGTGGTACTTCAGAACGCAATGACCATAACTGTGACACTTTGCCTACCTGAAATATAAAATGAGGATAAAGTTGGAGCGAAAAAAAAAGAAAATGAGCGGCGCAAAGTGAACAAGGACATGAAAGGATAGGAACAAGGACAGGAAAGAGTAACACTAACGACGAGAACTGTTGCAGGTTCTCAACTTGATACAAGAAAGATAAAAAAAATTTATTTATAGGTTCCACATAAAATGTGCAATAGGAATCCTTTGATATAGAAATGTTATCAAAGGTCTCTGCTGGAACTCACCGGCAGGGAACGAAACAATTGTACTTTGTTTAAAATAATATTGGATTACACGTCAACTTCAAGGGAAGAGCTGCGGATGTTCGCCAAGCGTTAAGGAAACGAGTCCTTGTCATAATAACCAGATACAGTTGCGACAGAGATAAAGCAAGCTGTATTTTTAGCGAAACACTTGGACCGCTGTGTAAGCATGGTACCTGCGTATAGGTCGTAACGCAATTAGTGTTTTTTGAACGTTGCATGTGGTCACTTTGTCTGACTTCGTTGTCGAATACTGCATTGCAACGTACATTCTTTTATTTTGCACGTAGCACGTTGCAGCGAAAAAGAGCGAGCACAGTTTCGTAATACATGCTTTGAAACAAATCTAGAGGTGCTAAAGCGAACCATTCCAATGTTAGGAGTTTATTATTCTGCGCCAGCAATTTTTTTCTTTGCGCAATTGCCGGTAGGCGAATCTTAATTGTGAGTACGATTCTTATCTTAAGGACAGTCATAATTCGGGCTGACCAACCGAGCAAAGAGAGAGGAAAAAAATTATTCACTGAATTATTTTCCAGAATTTCGCGAATGGCACCGCGCAAACAAAGGTCCTAAAACAAAACCTACACAGAGCGTGGATTTTACATTAAATTGTCTCATACTATTAAATGGTACTAAATGTACAAAACATTATCAGTGCTCAAATCCTGAAAGTTCTGTACTTTCGCTGGCGCGGCTCTTCACGGACAGCGTAGTGGCGACTGTGCGATGCCATTACAGGCTGTACACGGCTTGTTAAAGATTTTAAGAGCGCTTAGAAGACTATTCCAATAGTTAAATCGCAACACTAAGCTTGGACATCGCTGTCAGTGCAGTGGTTCGTTCATTGGTGTCGAAACTTACAAGTTTGTTCTTTCGCTCAGTGTTAGCTCTATAACGCTACCATTTCAATCTGAAAAGGTATCAATTGGCCCAGTTTACTAAGTATCTTTCCTATACTTCACTGCAATACACAGTCACTTTTCTCGCGCTTTTTTTTAGCCAGTAATCCATAATAGCTGTTCCTCACGTCACATATTATCGCCAACACGTTGGAGGCCAGGTAGAAATTTGTACGGCAGCGGCAGTGAAAGCTAATGGTGTTTTCTAGCAATGTCCCCTGCGTGGGAGCTCCCACGCGCCGCAGTGTTGAGGGCGTCGGTGACATCCGGTGAGAACGCGTTGGTATAGCGTCGTCGATAAGTTGACATAAGACAAGTCATCAAACCGACACTTACCCCGGTATTCAGAAATGTATCTTAACTGGAAGTTTCTGCTTGGCTTGATCAAAATAACGCGTCACGTGGACGTGCCCAAGAACATGCAATTCTCGTCTTGGGCACGTACACGCCAGTCTTCATTTAGATCAAGGTAAGCATGGACTATTACAGGCGTATCTCTCAAAACGAGGTTAATATTTTCAAAGCGTATGAGAACTGCCTTACATGAATTCTCTGTCCTTTATGTAACAGTTACTTCGATTGGCAGACATTTGCGAATGATTTTAGAACGCGTTAGCATTAGGAGCTTTAAAGTAGAACAAAGTGTATATGTGCAATTGCAGGACGCCAGTCACGTGGCAGAGAGGGTAGGACAGCTTAGTACAGCGTCATATATATATATATATATATATATATATATATATATATATATATTGTATAGATCCAGAGTGTTCCATGTAACTTTAACAATTATTCGAAGTAAGGCTTGTAGTTTTATAGACTGTATGAATTGCAGTAATTATACGAATACTGACTAAACAAGCATGATGTTCAAACAAATTTTAGTCGCTTAGCCTGTATTTGCATCAAATATGTCGTGACAAAATTGCAATATGGCTTCCAAAAACATAGATATACAGAAGTCGCCCTACTGGATCAAAAATAGTATATCCTACAACAGGTCGAATAAAAATAAGCCGGCAGATCCCACGCCCTGTGGGAATCGATGTTATGCGATGCAGTGTGCGGGGAGCCTACTATGTTAACTAAAAGACCGTGAGAACACCATGACGTAGGGGATGTTTCATGACCTACATGACACACATGTCATGACATTCATGTCATGAGTTGTCAGGAGTCCCTTTGGCTACGCTTGAGCATGAGCATGACTAAGGCGAAAGAAAGCCTTAGTCATGCTCATGCCTATGACTTCGACCATCTAACTTTGGCCTTTTCCTTCACTAAATGCCACATCCGAACCTATTGTATTAGTTTTTGAGTGTTAAACTTTTTTCGATGACTCATTGTAATTTTTGCTAAGTCATGCTCATGATTGACTTCTACCATCATCCTTTAGCGTTTCCTTCACTTAGTTGCCACGTCAGAAGTCCATTTCAGCGGCTTTTGAGTGTTATTCTTTTTTCGATGAGTCATGCTCATGACTATGACTTCTACCATCATCCTCACTTAGTACCCACGTCCGAACCCATTTTAGCACGTTCGGGGTGTTCATCTTTTTTTCGCGGGGTCATTGTCATGACCTACATGACACGCATGTCGTGACATTTATGTCATGACCTATCATTTATGTTAATCGTACACTCTTGTCATACTATGCCAATTTTGGTACCAACCAAGTTAACGAAACGAGCATGAGAGCGCCATGACGTAGGCGGCTGTTTTATGACCTTCATGAAACACAAGTCATGACATTCATATCATTAACTATCATTCATGTTCGTCATACACTCTTGTCATACTGTGCCACTTTTGGTACATACCAAGTTAACGAAACGATCATGACAGCACGAAGACGTAGCCGGCTAGATAGATAGATAGATAGATAGATAGATAGATAGATAGATAGATAGATAGATAGATAGATAGATACTCTCAAAGCAGCAAATGTTCACCAAGAAATGCTTCGCATTTAAAATAAAGTGGTCGGAATTTTCCTGAATTTCACACAAGCATTTGACTACTTTTATCACGCCATTTTATTTGAAAAATTAAACCATTATGACATTCGCAGGCTCCCACTCAAATTACTTAAAAGATATCTGGCTCATATATATCAATTTGTTTCTATAAACGATTTAGTATCAGATAAGAAGATAATTGCAGGTGTTGCACAATGGAGCATTCTTGGTCCTTCATTTTTCCCTTTATATATTAATGACATAGTCCATATGTCCCCAGAAGTTACGTTTATTATCTATGCAGATGACAAGAGTATATTTGTCACCTCGGCAATAATGTAAATTCTTCTGGTAAAAATAATGACGCCTTACAGAAGTAAGACAACTGGACAAGTAACAAAAAGAGAAAGATAAATGCAACTAAAACAAAAGCCGTAGTTTTTCATTCGAAGGGTAAACAAGTGACTTTCCAGAATAGCATTGTACTTAGAGGCTCAAATACAGAAAGGGTGAAGTCAGTGAAATTACTTGCGGTACATTTCTCCAGTTCTTTGCAATGGGATGACCACGTCAATATTATTCAAATAAAATAAGCTGGATAACTGGAATATTAAACCGCATCCAGTACCTAATCCCCAACTCGGCAAGGTTATTGATATACATATCGCTCTTTAGTTCCTATTTTAACTCCTGCTATTTGTTTTGTTGAAACACTACAGAAACAAACTTAATAAAATTACTGAGTATACAAAAGAAAATACTCAGGCTGATCGACAACGCTGCTATTCTAGCACCTAGCGACCCACTATTTAAAAAAATTAGTGTAATGAAAGTGAATGACCCCTATCAATACAGACTGCAGCGAGAGTACTGTCTTAGCTGAAAACGCTCAAACTTTCTGTTCATTGGGAGATGGCGAATCTTTGCTTAAAGGAAAAGGCCTATGAAACAAGAAATACAGAAATGTGAAACCTTCCTTACTTTCGTACTAATTATGGCTTTTAGATGTTTCAATGTACTCTTCCGCTAATTCTAAATCATTACAATAGCAAAGGTGTAAATGTGTCTCATTTAAGTGTCACAGAATTAGTGGCTCTTTTTGTTGTATAAACTATGTAGCAATTTATTTAGGCGCAGTAGACTTAGTGGCTCTTATTTAAACTAGGTAGTGTATTATCTATGTGCTGAATATTGCAGCAGTTTTTCTTTGTTGTATAAGCTATGTTTTCAGTTGCCCTTTATCGCTTAATTTTTATGTAAAACAATGTGTCACTCTAAAAAAATAGTGCTGTGATATTGTGCTATTTCAGCTGCTGTCATTGTTCACAAAGGGGGCGGACGATCCCTCAAGCCGCCATTTGAACGGCTTTTCCGATCGCCTCCTGTTAGACTTTACTGTGACGAATGCAAATAAAGCAATCAATTATGTCACGTCACACATATGCGTACACGGCAACTATGAACAGATCTCGCGTGATACCACGTGCACTAGCTGTCATAACGCCGGCGGGATGAGGAGCGCCAGAGCGTAACTTTCGAACGGTTCATAGCGCACGTTTCGTGCTGCCGTTCGTTTAGTCACTTCACTTGATCGACGTCTCCAAGACTAGGGTGACGCGACCTCCGACACTATCGCTCAAGGAGAACGGCGCGTATGAGGCAGCATCCTTCTCGGCTTAACTACGCATGCTTTCTCTCGCACAAAATCACGTGAACACCTACAACGGGCGTGCGTGCCACTCATTGTGCTCGCGCTTGGATTTTATTCGAGACAGCATGGCGAGGCATGCGGCAAAAATGCGCCTGGGATGGCCAGTTGACTGCTGTCGCAATAAAAATTGTGCTCACTGTCAATAGCAAACTAGTTGTACACTCCAGAGCTGGTCTAGTACTTGTATAATAATTTACTGTGATCAGCCCATTTTCCCTCCGCTGTCAACCTCTCAGTGGGGTCACGAGTAATTGAGAGTGGCCGCGAAAGGTAGTGCTCAGACCACATATAGGTTGTAATTTGCCTAAGCATGCGTACTGCAACTGTGCGACAGGTTTGCTGATTCAACAAAATATTTCTAGCTATTTTATATCAAATTATGCGTGATTTTTCTTTCTTTCTCTCTTTTCCTAGGGAGCTCCCATCGAAGTGATTTCCGGAAGTAATCGGGAAGGTTTCGTCGCTATCGATGACGTACTCATCAGTGAGACGGAGTGCCCCGGCACAAGTGAGTTCCCCTTGCGTTCAATCATTCAGATACAGGAAGGCGCGACAAGATAGAGTGGTCTTCTCTGTCCCTCCCATTATTCTTTAGATAAATTCACGTCGTGTATACAAGAGTGAACCTAGAGTAGAACCTAGAACTAGAGCAGCATCCCAAATTTAAGATGGAGGGGGGGGGGGGGGGGGCAGACCAATAGAAGCACAGTGTGGGAGAAAAGTTGTTTAAACAGAAGTAAAGTACTTCAGGGCGATGTCCGACGTTACGATAGGTGGGCCACCGATTGTTACACAGCGTGGCACCACTTTAATACCCTAGTAAGTATGTAACGCTAAGGATTACAAGGCTGCCATTGGCAACGATAGGCCCACCTATCGGTAAAGTTAGCCCGCCAGTGTGAGGCACTTTAGCCTTGCATTAGAACTTTTATCCCAGAGAACATCAGCCAGTGCTCTATAACGGATGTGGTGAGCTGAAATGTCAATCAGTGTTCATGATACCAGGGGCATATATTCTTGCATGCGTGCAAATTTTGACCATTCGTTTAAGCTCAAAAGCTTCGCACCCATATCGTAGAGGGCCCACTTTTGCGAAAGAGGAAAACTAAGAAACCCACAGCTCGTCATTCTTAATCTGTGGCTAGGACGATGTCTGCTTACGTAAAGCTGCTTCATGAGACACTTGTCTATTTGTCATGTTGGCCAATCAAATTCCCGAGAAACAACGCTCCTGCGTGACACAGCCGACGTGAGCCAGAATGGCCGTGCACTGCATGCAATAAGGAATAGTGGAAGTGCCGCTTTATCAGCCCAAGTGACGGTTGCCTGAGTGAACCACGATGGCATCGAGATGATCCCAGGCACAACTGCGCGTGAGTTGGCCGCTGTGTACCGTTTTATAGAACACGGGGTTGCGTGTATAGCTAACGGGTGGCTTTGTTTGCCTTTTGTTGTAATTTTTACCCTTGAACTGAGAATTAATCAGCCATTGTGATTGTAGCGTTACCTCCACCCACAGACTTTGGTTGCGATTGGGGTTGCAAATAATTACAAACACAATGGGCGACAAACACGTTCCAATAAGCATATACCATTTCATTTTTATATATTCTCACAATAGTTTCACCTTTTTTACTAGCCTTTTTGACAAATATGTCGGAGATGTTAAAATAGAATCAAGTCACTATATTTGCGAGTCATTCACAAACGTACAAAAAGGTATATGCTTAGACGATGGCTTTAAGCTAATTTGGGGCGATGGGTAAGGGAGCCAAGCGTTGCTTACTATTGAAGCTTCACACTCGGTGGAATGGTAGAATCACCCCCTGTTTACGCCTGCGTCCTCTATGATGCTTTCGTAGCTGTGGCTCATAGGTGGTGAGCTCAAGTTTGTGTGTTTGATTTCCGGCACCAATCTATCGTTGCGAGCCAGAACATCCGTCGTCATCGTCGTCATTGATGTTGTTGTTGGTCGCTCAATATGTATCGTGCGTACCATAGAGGATGCACTATAAAACGAGCAGTAAGAACATGAGCGATAAGAAATAAAGCTACATAAAGCAATCAAATAGGCATTGAAGAAAAGAATACACCAAATGAAAATAATACTGAGCAGTCAGACCAGATGAATGCACAAATAAAAAAATAAACGAAAGCCAATCTTCACTGAACTATTGGGGTGATTAAGTACATGGAAGAAAGAAGTAGCACACCCTTACTTGGATGTGGTCGAAAGGCATTATGTGCGCATTTCACTGGCAACCGCAATTTGTCTGAAAAGCAGCGTCCACTTTCTCAGGTGATTCAATTGATGTGACAGAATTGATTCGTACATTATAGGAGATATTATTGAAGTTTGTTATCATTTAAATAATGCAACACTTTATACACGTGTTCTTTTTAGATCACACAGAAGCTTTAAAAGTTGCCTGTGGCAGATAGCATAATTGTATTCCTTAGCTAGATTATTTGACGAGGTGGACATTACTTGCACAAGAAATCAATATGCACAATCGACTAATTAACAGAAATTATCTAGTTACATTTTAATTAATTACTTTACGGCACGTACATATTGTAATTTACAAATTGTAGCCGGTGAGTTTGCATGGAATATCAACTTGGACCAAATTCTAAGGAACGCACTGGTTTCTAGAAATGCGCCGCGATAGGCTGGGGCAAAAATGTAATATTGTACAACTTACTTTTCTAACAAGCCATTGTTTTATGCACTGGTGCATAAAACTAAGTGAACCGCCAACGTGATTCATCGCGCACTTTGGAAATGAATATCTCAAAACTGGTGTTATCCTCAAAGTCAGTTCTAAGGCAATAAAGCCAATGTTGTGAATTGACCGGCTACAATTCATAAATTGCAATGTGCCGTAAAGTAATCAATTAAAATGCTAATAAGTGAATTTTTATTCTGTTATGCATTTGAATTTCTCTTCAAAGTAATGTCCGCCTCCTTAGTTAATATAGCTCAAAGACTAGTATTGTTGTATCTGGCACAGGCGATTCTTAAAAAGTAAATATCCTAAAAACACTACTGCACTGTTGTTTAAGCGTAGTACACTGTATCTCACTGTACACTGTAGTAAAGGATTAAAAAAATATCGCTGAGATTGATGTAAGCGTACTCGAAGAAAAAATATACGCTGGATGCTTCTTCATTCTACATCCGCGTCAGCGACCTATGTGATAGGCTATAAGCGGGATAGTCGTAAGGAAGCATTCTGCAAAAAGCTTTCACAATCGGCTGTATTTGTTTCTCTACGCTTATTTTCTGCTTCGGCATCACTGGGAGGTTTGAAATCAGTATAGGCAATTATACTTACTCTTCAACGACCGACTGCACGAGCCCATTCTCAACTCGGAGCATCAGCAGCCCGTATACTCGCCTGATCGTCGAAGAGTATGCTATTAAAAAAAAAGACAAAGAAGGAATTAGTTATCTTCACAGTGCATAAAAGTATCAGCGATCCAGACTCCGCTGATGTTTTCTCACGCCAGGTATGCGTCATGCAGTAATGTGTTGGGTACTTCTTGCTATTTATCATTGCTCTCTTTGCCATAAACCCTCAAAGTTCTTTAGTCGGTGCTTCGTCGTGTGCGATCTCTTTTTCTTATGTCATCATCACTTTAGGCACTGCTTTTAGCACCATACCATACTGAACGTCTGTTGTGCAGGCAACTTGTCGATACCAGACTTCACTTGCAACGACGGGAAGAAAGTGCCGGTGGACCGCGTGTGCGACTTCGTACCCGACTGCAAGGACAAGGCGGACGAGAAGAAATGCGGCCATTGCGACTTCAGAAAAGACGCGTGTGGCTGGAACCTGGACGACGTGCGCAACCAAGGCTCGGCTTCGTGGCAGTTAGTCCCCATAGCTTTAGGTCCCACGGTCGCCGCCCATTGGAATCAAGGGCGAACGCGATGGTGAGTCAGTGCAATTTAAAGCGAAGTGAAAAAGAGGACAGCGCCAAAGCCAGTAATATCATTCTGGTGCTAAAAACAAGGTTGGGTTAACATTGTGCGGGATCAGTGACCCCATTCGCGTTGGGGCTGAATCTGAAGCTCTTCATATACTGTGGTATTGGAGCACGTATAAAAAAAAAACAAGGATCTTCTTCTTCTTTCTGGGGTTTTACGTGCCAAAACCAGTTCTGATTATGAGGCACGCCGTAGTGGAGGGCTCCGGATTAATCTTGACCACCAGGGGTTCTTTAACGTGCACTACAACGCAAGCACACGGCCGTTCTTGCATTTCGCCTCCATCGAAATGCGGCCGCCGCGGCCGGGATTCGAACCCACGATCTCAACCAAGGGTCAACGCTAAAGACAAGGTCTGTTAACCAACCACGTGTTTTTCTTTAAGTGATTACAGGGTAGCCAGATTGGACACATGCCAATCCCATGTGAAGTCCGCCATGAAGACCATTTGTTCAAAAATTGGCAGTTTTGCCAAAATAATTAAAGCGATTGCAAGGCTTAGGGTCGCGTTCGATCTTTCCTCAATGGGCTATCTATAGCAATACATGTATACGAAACGACACGACGCAGCACGTGAGACAACTGATTGTGCGACGAAGGGGCAAAACCAGGGGTGTCGTGGCGCTGGCGCGACGATGGACGCCGGTTGTGGCGCTATACTGACCTTGCAACTATATGTGCGCTCGAGATGTGACCGGCAGAAAACCACCGGCATTGGACAGCGCCCAATGAAAGGAATAGATAGACCATCCTTGACGTTTGCTATGCGTGCCGTTCGGAGCCGTGCATATGCACCATGGTGTGGGCTACGCACAACGCTCCTCAGCAGGATGGCTGGTGTGGGTGCGCGTGTGTGCGCGTGTGTGCGCGTGACGCTCATGCCAAAAGCAAAAGGCAGATCGCAGCCCTGCATGGCAGCGGCAGATTCGGTTGGGCGGAGTTCGACGATGCGGCTACTTGGTGTCGCCCCTTTTTTGCAGTGAAACGTACTGCGCGTTTCTGGAGGCTTTCTGAATATCGACCCGTGGTCCGCGCATGCGCCGTTAATACCAGGACAGCACGATGGCGCACACGGGCCTCGAGTTTCTGGATTGTTTATTGCAATTTAAAAAAAAAGACGCGAACTCTGACCTCCTTATTGTAGCATCCACTTATATCAGTTGCCGTTGCGACCTAATCCCCCGATGAGCCAAATAACAACCAGTCAGTGTAACCTCAATCAATTATTCAATGAAGGAGCCAAGAAACTAATGAAGGCATTGGTCAAGCGCGAGTATATGCTGCCTGAATTTGTGTGCTAACATAATGAATTCTCACAAACTATACCGGCGGCTAGGGTAGTGTGACGCCGAAAGCGATCCATCTGAAAGGAGACATTACAAGTAAGTAGTTGCAATCGACAAAATTTATTGATTTTCTTCCCTACTTTCCAACGAATACAAACACTGGTGTTACGTAAGATAGTTTCCTAACTGACTGCCTGGCGCTCGTTATAATTATCGACATGATAACCAAACGATCACTCAGACAATGGCCACTCGCGCAATGCATTTGCGAAAGGCGATTTTTGTGAATACGGATGAACCCTGCTTCGCAGAAATATTCAGCGTGCGCCGCCGAGAGTGGAAAATATTGCGAACGCGTTCAGCTCACATTCATGCTTTTCCTGCTTTCCATAAAAGGCTTCTCCTTCCCACTTCAGTATTTGCGCATCTATGTGTTGATATTTGTGTTTTGATTCATACAATATTTCCTTCAGATTGAATGACTCGTCACGATGATGCAAATATTATTTACATGAGAAACAAAGAAGGTACCCAATTTATTTTTACACGTTGTCGTTCTTTGTGGAAACGCCCAACGGTATTTTAGAACACGAGTTTTTTTCTTTTTTTTTACCGGCGGTGCTGTTTAAAAAACCTAGCAGTTTAAGATCGAGGTTGCTCCCTACGGAGCGATGGTGTTCGCAGTTTCGAGAGAAGTGGAGAGAGAGTGAAATGTGGAGAGGAGGTGCAGAGAGAGAAAGCAAGAGAGACGGACAGAGAGCGATAGAAATAAATAAAACAAAGTGAACTTTCTTGACGAGGCGGCATTCGAACCCGGGTATCCACGGTCCGAAGGTGAGCGTCATAAACACTAGGCTATACACCTACGCTTGCAGAACGTGCATTTATTAGAACCGTTGAATGCGTTGCACCGACGATTGTAACACTAGTTGCTATGGGCGCGACAAAGACAAATTGAGAGCGACAGAGAAAAAGAAGGAGAGAGAAAGAAAAACACAGATTGAGGGAAAGAAAGAGAGAGGGATCGAATTAAGTAGGGATAGAGAGAGAGATAAAGAAAGAGGTGGGATTTGAACCCGGGTACTTACGGTCTGAAGGCGAGCATCATCCACTACGCTATACACCCGCGCTTGGCGAGCTCCGCTGTTTCATCAAATTTCACAAGCGTGGAACTGGCTTAAATTATATTTTTTTAACAGCGAAGCCGTTTAAGCTAGCCTTAATTTGTGGTGTTTAGCAAGGAGGGAGACTACCAAGGAAAAGGATGAAATAAACTTTCTTGCCGAGGCGGGATTTGAACCCGCCTACCCCCGGTCCCAACGAGAGCGTCGTAACCACTAGGCTATACTTTTTTTCTTTATTGCCCGGCTTCAACACAGTACAACAAATGAACACACAACGCATTATGCATAACTTACATACATCAGGCTATACAGCCATGTTGCAGAGTATGCATTTATGCGAACCATATATATATATGATTGCGTTCGAGTGTCGTCATCTTCGTGCACAGCTGGCGCGTTCGTACGCTCGTGCACTGCGAGGTGAAGAGGTTTTGCGCGCTATGAGACCGAGAGAGAGACGCATTCACGGAGCGGGTCTCTTGGAACGCGTTGTCGGCATTTGAAACGCGGTGTTGGTGTTGCAAGCGTGCTATGTAACGTGCAGTGACGGCCGTAAGTCCGAGATGCACGAACAGAAATTATCATCATCATGAGTAATAAGATGAAAAGTTCGCGCGCACTTCCGAAAAATGCTGGGCTACGATCGCCCAGCTTCGCTGTTTCAAGCGTTGCGCGGCCGAGTGCAAGGTTAAGCGTTTTTTATTCACTTCAACTCGGCGCCACCGAAGACGGCAGCACACTGCTATTGCCGCCGTAGTAGAAAACTTTAGAAAATCCCTCGTTAAGCCCGCGGCACACAAAATTTCCGTTGCACTCTGAGCCTAATTTTCTCTTACTCTGTTCTTTTTTGCAAGGTAATATAAGGTATAATTTTTTGAGGGCCATAAGGCACAAACAATCAGCTTTACCATGTCCTTCCTTTCCACTTTCAGGAAATTATTTGCTATTCTACGCAAACGGCACAAGCTCGTCGAAATCAAGCCATGCCATGATTGAATCCCCGAAAATCAGAAACACCAACAAACTGTGCACGTTGAAGTTCTGGTTCAACTATGCTGGAAATGGTAAGCAAGTGTACGCAATGCGTCGCTATTTGACGCGGTACGCTTTTCACAATAAAATTAACAGCTATATGCGTGCAGCAACGGAGTGAAAATGCATGTACAGGTTAGCGCAATACGTTGTGTCCTGAGAGCGTAAAAACTTGAGACAGTTTAAAAGCATGGTCCTGAATAATCGTGATATCGTGGGCAGAAAAGAGTTGGACATTATAAAACAGGCTAAATATGCACATTTGCCAAAGTGAGCGGTCGATTGCAGCCACGGAGCTAAAGACTAACCGTACTAATAAGTGTGTTCCTCATAGTGCAAGAAATCGAGCATTTTAGTGAAACAAAAAGCGGTTTCGCTGACTGTGCAAGCACGGATGAACTACACATTCCCGTTCATGCCCATGCCTGTACTAGAGTACCTGGACGCCGGAAAGTCGCATCGCGCCATGTAATGCACCGCTCATTACAAACGTCCTAAAGTGTCTGTCACGGTGCTGCTTTGCTCAATAAACTGAAATTACACTAGATCGCCCAACTGTCATGTAGGATGCAAGTGTGTTTATACTTGATGCAGCCATTGTAGCACAATGACAAAGGAACAAAAGGAACATGTTATGGTGGTCTTTAGTTGCGTTACAATGGCTTCTTCAAGTATCGACCAACTAGGCAAAGAGCAAGCTACCCTGATGTCTTTATTCTCGTGCTTCGCGTTAGTAGGACCACACCCAGAAAGTTTTTTTTTCGAGCGGCAAATTACGCAGGCATTGCTTAGAGCTCCATCCTAAGCTACGAGGTCCTCTTTGTTGTGTCAACTTGCATGAGGATGTGGAGGGAGTGCTGGGCATTGCGTCAATTTCGACTGGCTGAAAAAGCAAAAAAAAACATTGTGGAATTTTAGCGCGGCGAATTGTAATGTCTTGCGGTATTTTTAGGACGCAGGCTCGAAACGTACTTTCCGTTGTATGTATCAAGAGCGGTGGCTGTTATTTTATTTTTTTAATCCTGGTGGATAAACTACAGTTGAAATCTGATTTTGTTAACTATTCCTTGCTATTTTAACTAAGTTTTATTTTCTAGTTCTGGATGTTTATTTTTGTTTTGTTGACTCCGTCTGCAGGAGACAATATTAACGTTGACCTGCACATGACGGTGGGTGGTTACGCTGTGCCTGTGTGGACTCTCCGTTCCTTTGAAGGAATGCCAAAGGAGGGCGTCTGGAACGAAGCGGACGTTGAAGTCGGGCGCTATGCGACAGAAGTCAGCGTAAGTTGCGCAAGAACCGCTCAGGGTTTGATTATTCATAGCCACATTTATTCATTGGTCACTTTTTTGGTAAGTTGTCCTTTTCATAGAAATGGCCATCACGTGTGCGCTTGGCAAAGCCTCATAGTCTAACTATAAGCCGTGACCGAAAGAAGAAAAAACTAATTTTCATCATTTGGTGACAGGTTTAAAACCGACTTAGACCATAGTTGGTGGACGCACTTGGCAGAGTGCACCACGAAAATACTATATTTCCCCGCTCGTACAGTAGACAATTGCCCAAATGCCAGAGTCTAATTACCATGGACACTCAAGCTGAAATGTGAAAATATATTGAAGTAATTATTTTACTCATTTCAACGTAGCACGCCTCTTGTGCTGAAGAGAAAGCCAATATGTATCTTTACTACATTCGATCGCAGACCTTTTCCCTTGGCATCAGTCTGCTTGACTTAATTATTTGAAAATTCGGTGCTTTCAGTGCACACAACTCTTTCAATACTGCAGTACAAAGAATCCTGTCTGAAATTGATGCGGTGTTTATTGCGAAGCTACGGAACACGAACGCCCGTCACTATGCCGGCAAGTACTAGCAGTAGACTCTGCGAGCCGGAAACTTGAATGCTACACAATGTAGAGCATGACAGGACACCTCGTATGCTTCTGTCTTCACTGCGTATACCATGTGTCCCTTTGAAATAAGATTGCGAGTGCTGCAACCTATATGCCACACTCGGCGTTGATTTTCTTTTCTCCACTCTATTCTACGACTTCTGAAGCACGCAGCGACATCATCGTTTATATTTCGCGAGTTTTGCTTACACTCCTCAATATACAAAAAAGCCGCGTAAAAGATAGCATCATTGAAATAACTTTATGATGTGATTTTGAGCACCCTTGCCCAGATTTTTATGTACGACTTAAGCTGTAAGCAGTAAATAAAAATAAGTAAGCGTACCTAATTAGGCAACTTACCGAACTTTAAAAACAGTCCCGGTAACTCGAGACTACTGCAATCTATATACTGTTGGTTGCATTTTCTAAACTGTACCACTCTATTTTAATGTTTGGTTCTAGTTACGTCAGGTACCCGGTATATAAACGTTTACATAAGTTTTTATTTATAAAAAAACACCTGTCTGAATATGAAAAAAAAAAACAGGTACCGGTTCACATGAAAATGAAGACTTGAAATGGTCAACAGTGGAGAAGAGATGTGCCTGGATCAAGCTGTTTGAAACAGCGTTTCCACAAGGGGATTTGTCTTCGTCATAGGCTTAGACGTTGCCACTTCCAGATCAACATGGTGTACCTTTCCTGCAGTTAGTTTAGTGTTATACAGTGCTCGCTGCGTTCTGCTTAACCAATCATTTCTCCCTGGAGGGTCCACCGATACCCTGCAAGCGAAATGTACAGGTTAGTACATCCGTCACAAAAGCGCCCCTGTGCGTCTACATGAGAAATAATGTGATTGAAACACTGTTGAATAAAGCTGAATGCTAGTAATATATGTGTTCCAAGCTTTAGTAAATGATATAAATTAATTTATTCACACTTGAACTTTTATCTATGTACATTTTCTCCTATAAGAAGACACATATGGTTAAATCATGCCACACTTGGCCTTGATTTTCTTTTCTCCACTCTATGTGGACACTTATCGTACGGCTCTGAAGCTATTTCGTAATTTGCCCCAAAATGGAAATTACCAGGGGGAAAAAGATGTAGGTATTCACATTGCTCGTTACGTTATTTGTTTGGTAGTTTTTTATACGTATTCGGGTATAATTTTGTATATTCAACAGTTATGTCGATGGGGTTGTTGCGTCAACTCGTTGTCTCGTGTCAAAATAAGTTACGCGCAGTGTTGTAAAAGCTATTCATGACATGTGTGTATGTGGGTTTGCTAAAATTACTTTCCTCAATGTGCACTCCGCAACGTCTATGAGATAACATGGAAAGATATGTTGCTTCAGTAACGCACAATATATAGCAGGTTGGCACAAGGTATCTGGACATCCATGACTCTACTCACAAGTGAGACACAGTGGACTCTAAACAAACGAGCCGATGTGTGCGCGAGATTAAATTACGATGGCTGAGTTGTTTCTTAATGTTACAATTTAGCAAACGTGGTGCCTTTAATATTTAACACCAACAGCAACTCAGCAACACTAATGTACACCTGCACATAATTCCACTTGTTTGTGTTAACTGTACCTTAACTTGGAAACTGCAAGAAGTTACAGGAAATGTAAAAGGCTGGTACAATGTCAATGATAGCAGCCATGGTACCAGACAATGGAACCATGTCCCTTTGTCTCCATGACTTAAAAAAATCACAAATACCACCAGGCACTAAGTCACTTGTTTAAGTTCTGATTATTATTGTAGTTTACTTCTAGGCTTACAACCCGTCTTTCTTCTTTTGCAGTTTCACTTCTCATCAAAACAGTCAACGCAGGGAAGAGCCATATTTGCGCTGGGTGCCATAGAATACAGTGGATGTGCTTTGCCAAGTGAGTTGAAATTACATGTGGCAATCGAGCATATTTCACAAGTAGTTCATCATCAACCACAGATTTGCTATCGACCTGCAGCATGATATTTGTTGAAATTACAAGACAATATTACGCAGAAACGTTAATTATTGCGTCCCAATTTCCTATAGTGCACATCAACCGGAAAGAGTGAAGTGAATTGAAGTCTTTTTGAATTGCTTCATAGCAAACTGTCTTAGACCAGGAAACGTTGCGACAATCAAGGATGTCTCGACGTCACTTTGCAAGGCTGCTCTTTGGCGGTTCCCACTGTGCTCTGTTGAAGCCTGGCAAGAAGTTAGAGTGAAGTTTTCGTTGGTAAACATAGATCCACGTTTCCACTTCGAAAGCAAAAAATAAAGTCAAACAAGCATGTGTTACCGCCTGAAAACCAAAATAGAGAGTGTAATCGCGACACACACCTTCTTTTTATGGCTATTATTTGTTTCACCATCAGCGACATTCAAGCTCAAACCGTCCGGCGCGTTTTTCGCGAAATGAAGACGCGACGCCGCGGCAAACACCCGCGCCGCCACCGAAAACAGGGCGTCTGCACGATGCGAACGGCGTTGCGTGTGCGCGCGGGCAATGTAATAACACCTATTTTCGGGACATGTCCGCAATACGACGTTACCCTCCACGGCCGATGCAATCGATGGCATTCGGTGGTACCGAGTGGCACCGATATCTCCACTGTCATTGGCGGAAACACACGCGGCATCGTGAGGCGAGGCGCTCTTTTGAATCCCGAGATAAACTGGCGGTGACCCGATTTCCGCGTGCGCAGGTGCTAAAACGACGCCCGCATGAGAAATGGCGCCTTGCTATTCCAGCGACCTGTCGACATTATTTTCCCACGGTGGCGCCATCGGATGAAATCACCAGATTGTTGACCCCCTGAGGGGCTGTCAAGTGATTTGTCCTGCGTATAAAAATATTGACTCGCCATCTCCACCCCGCGGAAGTGCACTCTAGTCCAGTGAAGCTGTTGAAAACCACCACTACAACTGCTGAGGGGTGTATGCAATGCTTTATTAGTGCGATAGCAATTATATGGACACTCCAAGCGCATTTCTGCCGTAGTCTTCGCCGTGAGGTTCCGTATAAAGTGCACGGGCAATAAAATCTTCGCCTCGCGCCGTACGCTCTATGTGCGAGTGAAAGCATGCGACTGTGAGCCGACAATCGCGGCTCGCGCGCACAAGGCTGGAAGCGGGAAGGAAGTGCGCAGTCTTCCGGTCGCACACAACGCTCCGGATTGAGGGTAGGGAGGTGGAGGGGCCGCGATTTACTGCGGCCGCGCGCTCCCGCCGGGCCAGAAGGCTCCGGGGGGGGGGGGGGGGGGGGGGGGGGGCGTTCGGCACGTTCGCCACCGCGAGCGCCTGCCCGCGCGGCTGTATCTTGAAGCCATCCGCGGCGGGGGCCGATTCTGCCCTCCCTGTGTTCGCGGCGACGATCGCGTTGATGGTGCTGGCGGGCTGACACAGTCCAGCGTTGGGACAACTAGTTTCCGCGGTCTTCGAGTGCGATGCGTTCATGTTTGCTTGTGCGCGCGTAACACCATTCTTGGTAATTTTGTTTGTGTGCCTATGTTTACAAGTTTATACGGCCGATAAGACTTCTATCCTTACTTTGTATAGCTGTCCGCTAATTTGCCATCGCAATCGATGCTTGGCCTTTTGGGCGAAACTGTGACTGTTTGCTTTGGAGGAATGGTAGTTCCAAATCACTTTGGTCGCTGTGGTACACCGTGATGGGTTCCGCGACCACTTTCACTACGTTTGTGGCCAAGACAAAATCCAAACACGATCTGTATCGTGTGGTTGGTTGATTGAGGTCTTTGTTGCTTGCGAGTTCAAAGTTGTCCCTGACAAACAACAAGAACCAGTCCTTCTTGTCGGGTTTCGCAATGTCAACATTAAAATCGCCTGAAAGTCTCATTAAAGTCGCCAACATTAAATCCTCTTGAGCAATAACAGTCTGGTCCAGCCTGGCTTGGCGCTTGCGCGGAGAACGACAGAAAGCTCGGCTAGTTGGTAATGATTCGTAATGCTAAAAAAATTACACCATCTTCCCGTAGGGGAACCCTGAGTAGTATGCGAAGCAGCCATGGGGTCGACTCAAGGTAGTGTTATCAGTTGTATAAACTTGGACATGTAGCAGCACCAGCAACGCGCAAAACTGTTGTCGACGCCGTCCGCGTTTTGCCCGCGTTCGCACCGAATGCGCGCGGCGTTGATGACTGTTGCCATACTGCTCCGTCCCTGTGATGGAAGCAGATGCATACTATCTAATATGGACATGTACTGGTTTACAATCGGAACGCTCGCGTCTCCTACTACAAGCCGGCCTCCGCTACAGTGTGACAACCAGCTATGACCGCTGGATACACGATAACAGATTCCACAAAACACTGCTTCAATTTATACACAACACAGGGCTCACAGCACACATATAATACACATATACATGTCAAGAATTATGCCTTCACGGCAAATCTTTATCGCAAAAAAAAAAAAAGACTGTTGCCGGTGCCTCTGGGGTGCCTACCGTCGCGCCTCTAACCTAAGCTGCTTCGCATTATTGCGCGCGGAGCCGCAGGTGTTGCCATTCGTTGCGCAATCCGGAGAGGAGAGGAGCGTCGGAGAGGAGGGGAGGAATGCCGAGAGGAGAGGAGATTAACAAGGAGAGGAGGGGGAGGAGGATGCGCATGCGCAGAGGAGAGGAGCGTCGGAGAGGAGAGGAATGCCGAGAGGAGAGGAGATGAGACAAGGAGAGGAGGGGGAGGAGCATGCGCAGTGCGGGTGTGGATGCCGCACGGCGGATTCAGGGAGGGACATAGCCCCGAGCATAAGATGCTTCGCATCTAAAAGGGAAGGCGTGCAGACAAGGACACAAGAGAATAGAACTGGACAACATAAACGCCGACTATCAACTGAGTTCATAGTGAGCGTTTGCGTTGTGCACTCTCTTGTGTCCGTGTCTGCACACCTTCCTTTTTTTGGTTGCGCGGAACCTCTTGCAAACGAAGTTGATCAATTTTGGCAACACGCCACCATAGGCCGTATTGTCGTTTCTTTTCTCTTTGCTGCCCTTCAGGAGTCCTAAGTATGCGTTGTCTACTCATAGCGGTGCAGCAACAACAATAAAACCAGTTACTAGGCTGGCTCTATTATACATAAAAGGCTGGTGACGTCCCTCCCCACGTCGCAAGCGGTCGTCGTCGTGGCAGCTTGCGCAACAGTAATCTTTACCGGGAAACGTAAGCAGGGAGCGCTACGTGCTTCTCATTGTTAGCAGGAACACCTTATTATCAATGATGCTGTTTGGATGCTTGTTTTGTTCCTGTTCTTTATGCTGTGCTATTTGTTGTTTGCGTGATATGAAATATTGTAGGCGCCTTTGCTTCAATCACTGAAGGTTTTTTTTCTTCTCCGTGTGGACGATGCCGAGACACATCCCAACCAACTAGAGGCGAACAGCTTCGTCATAAACAGTGTGATGTAGGCAATTTTATTTTATTGCGATAGCAATTATATGGACACTTCAACCGGATTTCTGCCGTCGGCGCCGCCGTCGCCGTGAGGTTCCGTATGAAGTCCAAGGGCGATAAAATCGTCGCCGCGCCCCGTATGCGCGAGTGAAAGTGCACGGCGGAAAGCAAACACGACCGTCGCGCGAAAGGCCGTGGGGATATGGGAGGGAGGGAGGGAGGCGGGGCGACTATGTGATGCTTCACCAAATGTTTATCTTGCAACCTGGCGCAAGGGGAACTGGCCGCTCAATATCCCACGCGAAAGCAACAAAGCGGGAAGGCAGCGCGGGAGGGAGGGGGGGGGGGGCAGCTTCTCCTCTGCCAACAACTTCTCCTCTGCAGAACTCCTCTGCATTTTGCCCAGCGGTGGCGGTCGCCCGCACCGTCTCTTATCTCCACACGGCTCTGACCTTTGTATGCGCTGTGCATTCGCCGCTCAGTTTCCGTTGAAGCGATAGACCGCGCGAACCTTCTGCCGCTGCGGCGCCTGCGCTTGCTGCCAGCGTTTTGACAGTCGTTGTCTGCGGTCATTCAGTGTGATCTATTCATGTTTGCTTGTGCGCGCTGACACCACGCTTGTTCATTCAGTTAGTAAGCGAATGTGTCCACGTTGATGCAGCCGATAAAACTACTATTCCTACTCCGAATAACTCTATACTTATTTGCTATCGCCATTGATGCTTCGCCTTGCGGGCGCGTCTGCGACATTTTTATTCTCCGTGGATGTAGGTTACCCCTCCCCCCCCCCCTTTAGGAAGCAGCCTGACGCAATAGAAAGGCACCCGTGACTTATTGCACGCGGTTGGGCGTTCTTTTAAGCGAACCTTTATAGACTCACAAGTGTCGGTGGTGGTGGCGGTGTCACGCTGCAAAATGGGCCGATCCTGGCGATTGTGCAGATAGGGTCCAAGCTCAATGGCACATACCCCTGTAGGGAGGGCCGATCCTGATGATAGTGCAGAAAGGGTCCAAGCTAAATGGCACATACCTGGGACAAAAAAGAAAGAGAGCAAGAGAGAGAAAAAGAAAGAGACAAAGAGAGAAAGAAAGAAACACAGATGGGAAGATAGAAAGAGAGAGAGAGAGAAAGAAAGAGACAAAGAAAGAAAGAGAAATGGGAAGATAGAAAGAGAGAGAGAGAGAAAGAAAGAGACAAAGAAAGAAAGAGAAATGGGAAGATAGAAAGAGAGAGAGAGCAAGAGAGAAAGAAAGAGCGAAAAAAAGAAAATCACCAGCCCTTCCCCTGTCAAACTTTCAGCTGCAGCAAAGGTCGTGTGTGTACTTGACCTACTACTTTCCCTTCCCTTTCCTACTACTTTTCGTTCACTTTCCTTCTACTTTTGTTTTCCTTTCGGGCAACTTTTCCTTCTGTTGCTTTGCACGTTTCCTTCCCTCAATGTGTACATTTAATAAACGTTTATGTTTTATTACCGTGACCTGTCGTGAACTTTACGTTACCCTGACGAAGGTCAGATACACACACGACAAGCTTCACTTACCCCTATTTTCTCGACAGGGGAAGGGCTGGTCAATTTTTTACAACTGGCCGCTAAAATCACCCGTTACATGGGGAGAAAATTACGATCTTCCTTCCGAGTCATACTAGTCATACTGTCCCTCTTCCTGCTTTATGAACTTTCGAGATGCGCACAGCATGACAAGCAAACGGCACGACGAATTGCTGGGTCACTTTAATCTAATCGTCATCTTAGCCCACCAGAGCGAAATGTCTTACCCGTGCCGAAACAATGTCCCTCGTCGCGCGCTGACTCCAGGATATCATTATTTCATTGTAGACACACAGAACTCCTCTGCCCCGTGGTTTGTTGCATTTGGCTCTGTCAAGCGGATTATTTCACCCGGGGCATTCGTGACTTCTACCAATATAGAAGACACGAGGTGATGCAAAAAAGGCCATTGTGTGAGAAATAGCACATTTGGGGCTATAAAATTGTTATGAGCCAATTGTCCGCCGGATATAAAAGAAAATACTGAAGCGCAGAGCAGACAAGAGGAGGGAGAAGTGATGTAAATCATCCGCCATTTTTGTTGTTGCTGGCCCACTTTTCGTCTCCTTGCACATAGTGTAAATAAACTACCTTTTCTGTATATCTCCCCGTAACAATATCTTCAGCCTTTTAGGTATGCATAGGGACGTTATTTTAAGGGTCCCTTCTTACTACGTTTGGGGGTTGCAAATGGACAATAACGGAAAATATACGACGCAGTGATGATCGTGTCTACAAAGTGTTACATCTAAGCACGCTGCAAAAGCAGCTTCAAATTCGCAAGAAAATCTGGAGCGCTATTCTCCTTGAAGGAGGCACTTCGGTCGTGAGTGACGTAATGTCACCGTAATGCGCTTTCGCGTGACGAGGCTGTCGCCTACAGCGGATAAATGACCGTGAAGCAGCGTTAAGGGCAGTTTTTCCCATGAAGCGTAGAACGTCCAGGACAGGCGCGGTAAATGCATCATGATGCAAGAAAAGAAGATAGAGAAAGAAATATGGGAGAGGGGTGATGAGCACGTGACTAAAGAGAAGGGGGTGCCTCGTCGGTTGCAGTAAGGGAGAACAGAGAAGAATGCCGCCTGCGAGCATTTGCTCTTAGAGGGATGCCCACCTCCTCACACGGCCTCTCATTTACTTCCACCTCTGCTACTATGAAATTATTTGCGAAATTGTGGAAGCAGTGGCTGCTTCGATAGTGCTTTACAACTTCTAGTACATTAACAAAATTGCCGACAGGGCCTTTTGAGGGACACTTTAATCAGGCTAAGCAGGCATATAGTCTTGAAAGGCTTCGGGGTGAGAAAGTGTATAAGAAAAGATGCTTTATAACGCTTCGATAAAAAGCACAAATTAACCACAAGGAATACTTAAGCGATATGTAGTCGCGACCACCGGAGCGATATGTCTTACCCGTGCCGAGACAATGTCCCTCGTCGCGCGCTGACTCCAGGATATCATTATTTCATTGTAGACACGCAGAACTCCTTTGAGCGCAGCTCTATACGTGTTTTCATTTGGCCATATATATTGGCTGGCACGGACAATCTCTCTCGCGCAGCATGTTGGAAACGGAGCGAAGTGGGGCGTGTATGCCCCGCTAATCTGGAGATCGCGAGAGCAAGTGCGTGGGTGACGCGTGGGTGCGATTCACAGCAGCCGCCGCAGACAGACCTCCCAGACCACGCGTGCTACTCTGGCGACATCTCGAAGCCATCGTCGCTGCGCAACGCTTTTCTTCTCACGCTTTCACCATGCCTTCTCTGCTTTCCTCCTCGCGTCTTTCATCCCCCATTGCACTCCGCGTAACGCATACTGTACCCGTTGGGCTGCAGCGCTTCACGCAGGGGGGGGGGGGGGGTGGGGGGTCCTACGCGCCCTCCTAACTTTCGCTGACGACCCCGGCCGCCTCTGAGTCCACCCCTTCGCGTGTCAACGGCATCCCTGCTGCTGCTGGTGGTGCATTTTTCTCATCTTTCTCTCCCCAATCCTTAGTGCAGCGCGGTAGAGATGTCCCCTACTGAGAGACAGCTACTGTATGTATACGCTGCACATTACCCAACCATTTCACCTCTAATGTAGCAAGAAATTCTCTCTCTTTCATCTTTCGCATTGCTCGTTCGCTCAGCTACCCGACGCTCGCCACAGGAATTGGCGCCTAAGAGCTGCGCTTTAAAATGAGAATGATCGCATTTCTGTAGACGATGAATGCCCCAGCCCTTTATACACGTATTAATGCGATTAAATCTTTCCTAACTTCAAGCACTTTGACTATATCCATCTAGCCTCATACACTGCGGTTCTAGCGATGCCTACCATCTTGAGCCGCTAAGTACATGCTAATGTTAGCGTTGCCGGCGAGCTCCATCATCCGACTTTCGCCTCTGATTCTCGCGTATTATCTGGACCGAGTCAGGGAAGAAAATCCGGTTATGTCAGCTGTCGAACACGTGATAGTTGCCTCCGTACGAACACCGATTCAAAATTAATTTTCCCTCGTCGTGACGCCAACCGGCTCAAGACGCTCACAAAGAAGCTCTTGCACGACCGCAGCGTCATAGAGAAGTGCGTGAACTGGGACAATGCGTTCCTCAGAGGTTTACTTGAGCAGCTCGAGGACGGCGTATTACTGGGGGTGCTACTGGGTGCAGAGGAAGGGAAACGTCTTCGAAATCACCGAGCAGCTGGGAAAGCCTATGTTCTTCCTGACCCTCAGTGAGTCCGAGTACAACAATGAGCGCCTGCTCGAATTCATCGAGCCAGTGAAAGAGCCGATCGAAGAGTGTCGCCACAGGGATGATGCCATTGCCAGCTACCTGCAGAGTGCTTCGCATAACTTCGATTCCCAATTTTTATAGTGTTTTTATTCCTCACATCAGATTGTTGACCCAAAACTCGTTTAATACCAGAAAGTCAATTTGTCTTTTTGACGACTATTGAATCGCTTTGTAGCGAAGAACATGATATACATATTGGGATGTTTTCTTCCATTTTGCAAAAAACGTTCATTTTCTACACCAGTGTGTATTGAACTGAAGATTACATTACCTACCAGTATGCATATTGGTAAAGAAAGCTGTGATTTAGGCTAAGGCAAAGGTGTCCGCGTAAATACTACCATGCTTGCTCAACTGCACGAATATGCTGTTTTTAGGCCACCAAATTGGCAACGTTGGCGGTGTTGTTCGGAACTGCACATTTTGCGTTACACATGGTTTTTCGTTACATGTTATAACTTTTGCTTTGTCATACGCAGCCAAGAGAAGTAAGTGCACCACCTCCCAGTTTCGCTGTGCCAACGGTGTCTGCGTGGAACGCAATAATCGCTGCAACTATGCTGACGACTGCGGTGACAACAGTGACGAGGAAGGCTGTGGTGAGCTGCTATAGTTTTGTGCACATTATATTATTTTCATGTGTGTGCTTGTAGGCACACGAGAGCTTTTTGGGTTCGTATCGCTGACTACAGAAAGCTGGGCGGGTATGCAGCTAGCGGTGCCTAAACGAATCGATACTGCAAGAGTCATGTCGGAGTTTTCTTTCTCATTCATACAAGCAGAATAGTTTCCTCCTACACCATGGAGCCAACTGCAAGGAATAATAAATAGGCATCGTCGGTACACTGGTCGAATTGTTCGGAAGTGCCTCAAAATAAGCAATACTGTTTGCAGCAAGGAGTATGAACAATCGTTCAGAATTATACGATCATAACTGGCATGCACGGTGCATTGTCTTCTTATGTTTGTCTTTGCTCTCCTTTACACCTGACTAGTATGATAATTTCGATGTTTGTGTACTTGCGCACAAATACTTAGCGCAACTTTTGTATAAAAGAACGTTTTTTTCCATCACCTAGCGTATTTCCTTGCACTGTTGCGTGCTCTGTGCTGTAGCGTATGTTTGCGTGAAGGTAGAAGCACAGCTTAAGCGCCCTCTCGCAACCAAGAGCACCAGTCAGTGGGGGAAGCAAAGTTGTGTGTCGTTTCATTTATTGTCAGGAACGTGGTTGAAGGGCACGTGTGATGAAAACACAATTCAGCTGCCATTTGCATTCACTGTCCAGATCTACGCGCCTTTTCACGTGCTTATTATCTGAAATATTTCCGCACGGAGGCAGCAGAAGACAATTACAACAAGGCTTTGCTTTAACGGAGCACGCAGTCTCTTTCAGTGGGCTCTACAATTTTTTCCCCACAACATATGAGAGTGAGCATAAATGTTTTACACAAGTGTAAACGCGTGAACTGAGGATTCAACCAGGCGTGAACAAAAATTGTGATGAACCAAACAAGAATTGACAGAAGTATGGTACGGGAAAGCAAGGTGGTTTATTAAATGATTTTATTGAAAATAACGATTTGGTCTTGTTATCTTGCCCGAGGCCATTAGTGGACGTTTCAGCAACAATGTTATGAACATATTTATTATATGCCTCTAGAGAAAGCTATCGAATATATATGTCATGTAGACATATTGACTGTGTTACGTCCTTTTTGTTTTTGCAATGTTTTTTCACGTTCGTGACTGTTTACGTCATCTTCCATGAAACACCAACTATAGGCTTCCACTTTCAGGGGATTATCGTCTTGGCTGCAGCTTCGACTCTTCTTTCTGTGACTGGACGCCCCTGCCACCACTGCACAGTTATGATAGTCCATGGGAATTAAGCCGCCCTTCGTCATCTCTATTGACTGGGCCAACTCGCGATCACACTACTGGCACGCCAAACGGTACGAAGCTTACAATCAAGCATTTTCCCCAGCTAAGTCGTGGGGGCTGAACAAAATGTTTAATGAAACGAAATGCAAACTTGTGCAAATCACATTTGTTGGTTTTAGTAAGTGTTAGTTTGATTAAGAATCGAATGACTGGTTCTTATGTCCTTATGTTCCCTTTTGGCGTAAGGACAACAATGATATCACTCTGGGAGGCTAAAGTTCTTGTGGTTTTGTTTTGCGGATCGAAGGCCTTTTCTGCTAGAACAACAACAATAACATATAATAGAGGTGGGATATGATGATTTATTAGACAATGGCGTCTCACGCAATCCAGGCAGTCCACGAACGCTGATGGTGCGCACAGCGACAGACGCAAGAGCACTTCTTCCTCTTCTTCACTACAATGGCCCCCAGGAGAAAAGATGAGCCATCCTGGTGACCTACGGCGTATGCAGGATCAGGGGGTCATAGTACGGCTTAAGTCGGCTGACATGAACCGTGTCACGTCCGCGATGTCTAAGGTCGTGTGATGGCGTCACAGGCTCGGCAACGTAGTTGACAGCCGAGGTACGGTCGATGACGCGGTAGGGGCCATCATAGCCTGCAAGAAGTTTGGTTGAAAGGCCAGAGCTGTGAGGTGGGATCCACAACCAAACAAGGGAACCAGTCGGAAAATGTAGTGTAGGCACGTTATTGTCATGCCGCAGCTTTTGGCGACCTTGGGCGGCGGTCGCAAGGGTACGGGCGAGCTGCCTACAGTTCTCTGCGTATTTGGCGGTTTCAGACACTGGCGTGCATTCAGAATCGTCGGGTCGGTATGGGAGCAGTGTGTCCATTGTACATGAGGGCTCGCGGCCATATAACAGAAAGAATGGCGAAAAGCCAGTGGTAGCTTGCATGGTCGTATTATAGGCATACATTACGAACGGCAAAACAGTGTCCCAGTTGCTGTGGTCCGAGGCAACGTACATAGTCAACATGTCACCGAGTGTGCGGTTGAACCTCTCTGTCAAGCCGTTCATTTGCGGGTGGTAGGTGGTAGACTTGCGGTGAACGATGCTGCAGGCAGCGAGAAGGGCTTGTATTACTTCGGACAGGAACACACGCCCCCGGTCGCTGAGCAGTTCGCGTGGTGCTCCATGTCGAAGAACGAAGTTCCGCAACATGAAGAAGGCAACGTCACGCGCAGAAGCCGCCGGAAGTGCGGCAGTCTCGGCGTAGCGCGTCAAGTGGTCGACACCTACAATTATCCATCGGTTACCCGAGAAACTACAGGGAAGTGGCCCGTATAGGTCTATGCCGACGCGGTCGAATGGCCGGGCCGGGCAGGGGAGCGGCTGTAACTCGCCAGGAGGGCGCTGTTGAATTTTACGCTTTTGGCACGCCATGCAAGCGTGCACGTACTGGCGCACGAAGTGATACATGCCGCTGCCAGTAGAAACGCTGCCTCAGCCGAGTGTACGTCTTCAGAACGCCGGCGTGACCATTATGAGCGGCGGAATGGAAATAAGCGCATATGTCAGTACGCATGTGTCGTGGTATCACAAGCAGCCATTTGCGACCATCAGGCAAATAATTTCTGTGGTAAAGGACATTGTCGCGGGCAGCAAAGTGAGCGGCTTGGCGAGGAAGTGTTCGAGAAGAGGGTGTGACGGATGGATCGTGGAGGAAATTCAGCATAGTCGAAAGCAGGGGATCCTTATGCTGCTCGGCCGGCATATCAGCGACGTTGATGGTCGACATGGAGGCGAAGGGCGTTGACACTGAAGCCACATCGGAAGGTATCGGTGATCTGGAAAGCGCATCGGCGTCAGAGTGTTTTCTGCCCGATCGGTAGACAACGCGGATGTCATATTCTTGTAAGCGAAGTGCCTAGCGGCCGAGACGACCTGACGGATCTTTCAACGAGGACAGCCAAGAAAGGGCGTGGTGGTCGGTAACAATGTCAAAAGGGCGACCATATAGCTATGAACGAAATTTGACGAGAGCCCAAATTATGGCCAAGCACTCTTTCTCTGTTACAGAGTAGTTGGGTTCTGCCTTCTTTAAAGTGCGGCTCGCATATGCGACGAGGTACTCGTCATAGCCGTCTTTCCGTTGCGCTATAGGACTGCACCAAGTCCGATGCCACTGGCGTCCGTGTGTAGCTCTGTGGGCGCTGTGGCATCGTAGTGTCGAAGAATCGGCGGCGAATATACATGTAACGCTCGTCTTTCCTTTCCTCTCGTCTTTCACTGTTGTCTATTATTTTGAGGTTTGCGCTACTAAGTATCATGTTTGGCGGCGAAGTAAGTAGACGACGTAGTTGCTTGAAGGCTTCGTCACACGAAGTTGACAACGCGGAAATGCCGCAGCTAGCCGTAAGCAAATTGGTCAGTGGTGCGATGATAGTGGCAAAATTGCGCACAGAACGCCGAAAGTAAGAGCAGAGCCCTATAAAGCTGCGGAGTGCCTTAAGAGTAGTAGGCATCGGAAACTCTGCAACTGCGCGAAGCTTGGCTGGGTCAGGAAGTACACCATCCTTCAAAACGATGTGTCCCAATATTGTTAACTTGCGGGCAGCAAAACGGCACTTTTTGATGTTGAGTTGGAGGCCGGCAGAGGTGAGACACGTCAGGATTCTCACGCAAGCGAACCCGGTGCATCGGGAAATTGGGCGAAAACACGACAATATCATCAAGGTAGCTTAGACTAGAGCACTGCACGGGCCGATTTTTTCAGCCCGGGCCCGGCCTGGGCCCGTTTTTACGTTGGGCTGCCCGCCCGAGCCCGATCAAAACTTTTAAGGCGAGACCCGGGCCCGGCCCGGGCCCGGAAATAATCTACGTTACCCGCCCGGCCCGACCCGCCACCCCTTTACCTTAGGCCCGAGCGCGGCCCGAGCCCGACTCGAAACCAGCCCGAACCCGGCCCGAGACCGAATGTTTTTCAGAGTTGAGACGCCCGAGAATAACTCGCTGCACATCACATGCACACCACCAGAAAGCCCGAGCCCGGCCCGGGCCCGCGTCAAAAAACCCGAGCCCGGCTCGGGCCCGGTTCAAAAAGCACACGCCGTGCCCGAGCCCGGCGAGCCCGGCCCGAGCCCGTGAAGAAACTGTTCTACCCGGCCCGGCCCGGCACACGGGCCGAGCCGCGCCCGGGCTTTCGGGTAAGCCTGAGCCCGTGCAGTGCTCTAGCATAGACATGTTTTCCACTTGTAGTTACGAAGGATAGTGTCCATCATATGCTCGAAAGTAGCGGGCGCGTTGCAGAGCCCGAATGGCATTATGGTAAATTCATACAAGCCGTCGGGCGTGACGAAAGCGGTCTTCTCACAGTCGTCTTCAGCCATCGGCACTTGCCCATAGCCGGACCGAAGATCCAAAGATGAGAAATACTCCGCGCCTTGTAGGGAGTCGAGGGCGTCATCTATCCGAGGCAGCGGATAGACATCTTTACAGGTTATCTAATTGAGCTGACGGTAATCCGCACAGAAGCGTATTGAGCCGTCCTTCTTGCGTACTAATACTACAGGAGACGCCCACGGACTCTGGGAAGGCCGAATGACGCCACGATGCAGCATATCGTCGACTTGCTCGGTAATTATGTGTCACTCGGCTGCCGACACGCGGTATGGTCGCTGGCGTAACTGGTGGATGGGAACCAGTGCGGATGCTGTGAGTGACGGTCGCCGTACGTCCCAGGGATGGTTGGTCACAATCAAACGACGAACGAAAATTCTGAAGAAGCGCGAGGACTTGCTGGTGGTATACGGAGGTGGCAGATCGGCGTCCAAGGCAGATTCAAGTACGTCTGACGTCGACGACGACGACAATGATCATGATCATGATGCGCACAGCAATGGAGAAGTGAGGGCGTCGAGCTCATAACAGGCCGTGTCGTCGTAAGTATCCAGAATGTGAAGCGGGTCAAGGGGCTGAACACGACCAGGTGATTCTCCACGCAGTAAGGTCACAGGGAATTGAAGCGGGTTACACACAAGCATAGTGGATAATCCAGATACAGTGTTGATGACAGCAAACGGGAGAGGTAGAGCCTTGCGACGTAGAAAAATAGGCGATGGTGTAAAAAGCACCGCAGCGTCTGGCGCGGCGGAGCAAGATACGGGCACAAGAACCGACATTTCGGGTTGTATGTTCGTATCGGAGACAACGGTGAGCTTGGCGGCTTTACTTGCAGAAGGGTCAGGCAGCGGGGCTTCGGAAAGCGAGAAAAGCGCCACATTCCGCCCGAGCACAGTCGATGATGGCACGATGGTGAGACAAGAAGTCCCAGCCGAGAATGATGTCATGTGAACATGAAGGAAGCACGAAAAATTCAACAACATAAACAACGCCGGCAATGAGCACTCTTGCGGTACATTGAGCAAGCGGTGCTATATGCTGCGCACTCGCGGTACGCAGTAGCAAACCAGACAATGGCGTGGTGACCTTGCGGAGCTTACGACAAAGCTTTTCGTCCATAACAGAAACTGCAGCCCCAGTATCAATAAGCGCAATTGTGGCGATTCCTTCGACCAAAACGTCCAGTAAATTGCGTGGCGACTGTGCAGGCCTTGTAGAAGTCGCGAAGCTGGCAGTTCGTGCCTGCAGAACTGCAGCAACTAGATTTCCTCGTTAGGTGACTCGTGACGACGTAAGGGGGAAAGCGAGCGACGACGCGGTGACGGAGAACGATGGTTGCCGAAAGGGCGTCGAGAAGACGGCGAATGCTCCGGGTCGGGATGCATGGAGTGGCCGATTGCATCGTGCGAATATCCATACCCAGGCGTTGAGACAGCAGGGTTAGCAAATGGCATGCGATGATGGCAGAAGCGCGCGACATGGCCGGCGAAACCGCAAGCGAAACATATCGGTCGGTTGTCGCGAGTGCGCCAAGGGTTCTGAACTTGGATTCGAGGCGGAATAGGAGGCAACGCGGTAGTTGGCACTGCTTGAGGTCGCACTGTCGCAGGAAACGCGAATGTCGGCGGCGCAGGTCGCGCTGCGACTGCGGCATAGGTCAGAGGTGCCGCCACGGGAGGACAGGGTTGAGCTAAAGGTAGCGAGTCGGCAAGTTCGTCGCGAATGGCTGTCCTTATGGGAGCAGCCAGAGATGTGTCAGGCTGTAGGGGTCGATCGCTGAGAGGCAGCATAGACAGTTGGAGCGCCACCTCCTCAGGAATAAAATACTTAATCTTAACGGAGAGTCAGGATTCCGGCGAGGAGTTGGAGGGAAGCGTGAGGCCCGAGAGAGAGTGGCCGGGTGCAACAGCGCTGCGCGCAAGGACCCTTTGGCGACGCAGCTCATCGAAACTCTGGCAAAGACTGAAGACAGCTGCGACAGATGAAGGGTTTCGCGCGAGAAGCATTTGAAATGCGTCATCCTCGATGCCCTTGAGGATGTGCTTCACCTTGTCCTCTTCACTCATGGTAGAATCGACGCGGGCGCAAATATCCACGACATCCACTATGTAGCTGGTGTACGTCTCGCCGGGCTGTTGAGCGCGCTGGCGTAGACGCTGTTAAACACGGAGCTTTCGCAAGGCTGGACGGCCGAAGACTTCCGTGAATGCTGTCTTGAAAGCGGACCAGGTTTGCAGTTCCCGCTCATGATTGTGGAACCAGAGGTTCGCAACGTCAGCAAGATAGAAGATGACGGAGCGTAACTTCGTCGGGTCATCCCACTTGTGATCACTGACGCGCTCATAGGTAGAGAGCCAATCTTCCACATCAGTCTCACCGGCTCCGCTAACGACAGGAGGGTCCCGCTGCCGCTGGACAGCGCCGCAAATAATGGGAGCGGCGGAAGCTGCAGGCGGATTGTCGGTAGGCTCGAGCATGGTAGCGGCTTAAGCAGTCGGCAAAGTTCGGCTGCGAAGTTCCACGGTGAGGTCGGGGATTGCAGCACCTTCCACCAAATGTGATATGACGATTTATTAGACAATGACGTCTCACGCAATCGAGGCAGTCTACGAACGCTGATGGGGCGCACAGCGACAGACGCAAGAGCACTTCTTCCTCTTCTTCACTACAGCTAGAGGTATTAATAGATGGATTCAAACAATAAATTTGACTTCCGCGTTAACGAAGGTACACCTTCTGGTATCAGACTGTGTCCAAGTTGGTGCTTCCAGGGAGAATAAAGTTGAACGAGGTGCCTTCTAGCTAACGCTTGCATGCATCACGTGGTGAAAAACAAATTTTAATGGAGACATGTTTTATTTGTTACTTTATGTGTATGTGTAAACTTGCATTGAATGTCGTTCCACTCTGTTCATGCGATCTGTATTCCTTTATAGGACAGTTTATTATACTCCGCCCGACCTTTTTCGGAAAGAACACTGCCACCATTGTTGGTCCAACTTTGGATCACACAAAGCCCTGCACGGTAAGTGGATATTGTAAGGAACCGAGATGGACGCCACAGCTTCTAGAGTTACTATGTTGAATATGCCATGACTGCCGATATGGTACTCTTTATTCGAACATTGGTCTTAATGATGATGATGCGTTTGTCATATTTTGATAACCAATTCTCCTATTGTTGACATCTTCTTAGCTGCGCCAAGGCAAAGACACCGAAATACAAACTTGCGCAGTGTCTGCACTTGCAAGCTTTGTCGGATGGGCTACCGTCCAGTCGAATGCTCGGCGCTTCAGGAAATAATTCACGTTGACGTCATTCAGCGAGCGTTTGTAGCAGAGTATTTCTCGTGATGGTCGGTGTTCGTCTCTAATGTTCCATTACATCTGTTTCCCTGTTACTGGACACGCCCCCATTTCTTTGCCGCTTCAGGTCATCCTTGTAGAAGTAGCTGAACGAGGGTGCTGTCTAGTTCTTCAGCCAGAGGCATCTAGATGCGTGAGGCACTTACCGCTAAGCCCTGCCGACCCACCACTCCAGTTTTATGATTCAGTGATGCATACGCAGAAGTTGATTTCAGTGCACTATTCTATTGTGCCCCCGTTTCTCCACTCAGGACGCCTCTAGACTACGAGAAATGGCCGCCGTCTAAGGGATGGGGCCAGAGGGGCTGTCTCCCGCCCCTCTGGCCGCCTTTAACCCCGTCAAGGACTCAATCGAAGTTGTTTCTCTCTCTGCTGTTCCAGGTTCTTGTAGAAATAGGTGAGCGATGGCATTGTCTCGTTCACCAGCAACAGGCATGTAGTTCCATGAGGCATTTAATGTTAAGCCCACCGTGGTCACCGCCCTGGGATGATGAATCAGTGACGCTTACGCAATCGCTGGCATCAGTGCGCTCGGGCACTGCCCCCTTCCCCCTCCTCTAACAATGGATAGAGTCCTAGTGCAGCCAAACTTCCCATCTTGAAGTTGTCCGGATGTTGGTAAAAACTCTTTCTCTTCCAGCGGTGTTTCAACTGCTTATGGCGTTTTATTACAATGATTTCTCTGATGAAATGAACTGACCCATTTAGGCGCTGCGGTATGCCGATGCCCCATCGATTCTCGGTCCATTGTCACAGCACTGTAATATTCCTGCCAGGTCTTGCTTGCCTTTGGTTGGTGATTTCTCTTCTTGTTATAAGTGTCCTCTCGTGCCCGTTGAATATACACGTTCTTTTCCCATGCGCATGTAGGATCCTTTCTCGTATATATCCGGATGTTTTTTTTTTTGTTCTTGGTTAAAATCTTCTCGACGCCTTGAGCACGGCTTCTTTGCTTGGATGATCCGAACTCGATTCTTCATTGGCGTATTGTCCCTCTCATGCTCGCAGGCACAAGTTTGAAGGCTCTTTGGCGCTTCTTCACTAGCGGTTGCGGGGGCTTAACCTGATTTAACCGTGTCTGCTTTTGCTTCAAGAGGTATCTCATTTTCTTTCTTCGATCGGTTTCGACTCCCTTTTCTTTCTTCATGATATTGATTATTCTGCAAATTTGAAGGACTAATTAGTTGCTCCATGACAATTACAGGACCACCGTAAACATCTTCAAAGCGCTCAACAAAGTCAGTGGTCGACGAATACTGAATTGAGTCTTTTCGCATGAACTCCTTGAAATTAATTGGATCGCAGCGTGTCTGTAGCAATTTCAACCACGTTCTTTCTGATTCCGTGCGCTCAAGTCACCTCATCTGACGGACCAGTCGTGGCTTCCGTAGGAGTGCTGCTTCCTATGACTTCAGTAACGTTCACCAGCGTTTCGCAACTATCCAGGCACGTTGAGAGACTCCAAGAAAGAGCTGCTGGATTGCACGGTGTTTTGTTCATGCATTTCTTAAATGGACCCTGACACGATTTTGAAGATTTTGTACAAATGTACTGAGTCATTAGGGTAGGTCCTTCTGATCATAATTGATGGATCTAATTCTTCTGCGTAAAGCTTGTAATTGATTACAAGGTTTTAAAAAGGCACATCGCTACCGCTCGCAGCACGCCACTCGGATAAACTTAAGCCGCCCCTGACCATTTGACGCCATTTCACCATATCACGTCAGTAGGGCTAGCTATCCGCTTGGCTGTCCAGGGTGCGTCATCGGTAATGTTTCCAACATCATCGTGAACAATGTTGTTCGTAATAGTTGAAATGTCAGTTAATTTGTTTTTAAAAAAAGTAACAGAAAGAGAATGCACAAGGACCGTGTATCACTGAAGTCTTGAAAGCACTTCCGGCACACAGCAAGTGTAATCTGCTTGTGGTACAACGTGCTCCATGTTGACGCGAGCTGTTAGGTTTGTGTTGGCCTCAATCTCACTTTTCGCGAGCACCATGGTTCACCCTCGCGTTGTGGGCTGCAAACGTAGCGATCGGCGACATTTCAAGCTTCGGCATCGTGTCCCTCTGCAAGGCAAACATGCATCCGATCGGCACCGGCATCTACGCGTTTGCGGCCGTCACTTCAAGTCGAAGAATTACTATACAAACAGTAGTGATTCGCGTGTACGGTATTCGGGTAAACGCAAGCGCCAGCTGACAATGCCGGGAGTTTTACGGGATGAAAGGAGGCACAGACGTGAACGGCCTAGACGGTGCAGCCACCTAGTGGCACAGAGCTCAACCATACACATAACCAATATAGCAGTAATGAAGTGTATTCTACTTTTCTGCTGGTGTAAATTTTTGGAAGGAGCGTAGTCGTGAACACG